>NC_143058.1:45274803-45426617 GCF_052426305.1 Pelodiscus sinensis | reverse complement strand
TCCATGATGATATTTCATAATATACTTTGTCCTGAACCTTTTATTACTAATGTTCAAGAAGATAGATTATATCCTTAGGCGGTGTCTACACTGCAACTTTTTGTGGCAGAAAATATGCTAGTGAGGGGATTCATTAGCATGAGTTGCGATGTCATTAGCATATTTTATGCCAGTTCTTTTTGGACAAGGGGTTTTTGCGCAAAAAGAAGCAGTGTAGCTGCTTCCGTTTTGCACCAAAAAAAAAACCCCTTTTGTGCAAGATCCTCATGCCCGGAGAGACATAAGGATCTTACACAAAAGGGTTTTTTTTGTGCAAAACGGAAGCAGCTACATTGCTTCTTTTTGCGCAAAACCCCTTGTGCAAAAAGAATTGGCAGAAAATATGCTAATGACATCGCGACACACGCTAATGAATCCCCTCACTAGCATATTTTCTGCTGCAAAAAGTTGCAGTGTAGACACAGCCTTATTGTTACTGTATTATCAAGAAGATTAAGTGTTTGCTGTTTAACTCATATTTTCCAATATTTACACTGTTTTCATTGAAATATTTTCTCTCATTATCTGAAAGATACTAAAATGAATCTTTCATTAACCCTCTCTAAGGGAGCACCATTCCAGGAATGCAAACTATAGTAGCACATAAATGCAAACTATAGTAGCACATAAATGTAAACCACAAAGTATGTAGGATTTCTTGTGGTACATTTTTGCTTTTGGATACTGACAGAATATCTACTGATTTATTTTTAATACATGTATCTTTAAGACATCTGTAATAGCTGTAACTAGATTTCTTTGAGAAGAGGGACAACTTCTAATGACTTAATCAACATAATTAAATTATCCCAATTGACCCATATTGTGTGGGATATCTTTCATGCTGGCTCTAAGCATGTTACCGTTATAGTTGGCTAAATGTACTGACATTGGAAATGTTAAAACCTGTGTGTGAGGTCTGTTTCTAATTTAGAGGCAGATTGGTGTGCTGCAACCATAGCAGAGTGTGTCCTGCAGCAAATATTTGTGTAAGAGAGAGAACTGATGCCACACTGCTTAACATTGCCACTGTTGAGCTCAATTCCCCTTTATGCTATGCCATTGGCAGAATCTCGTGCTAACACCTAGAGCAGTATGGAGAAGGGAGTGAACAGTGAAGTATTAAAGTTAGCTGACAATACAAAATTATTCAGTCCAAATCTGACTGAAGAGTTTCAGAAGGATCTCACAAAAATGGGTGACTGAGCAAAAAGTGGCAGATGAAATTACACACACGCGCGCGCACACGGTTTTGGAAAATAAAATTGTACATGTGTCATTTAAATCATTGCTCTGGGGATGAGGAGGCTGGTCAGGGAAGAGTGGACTACCGCGCCTCCTCTTACCTCAGCAGCTTGGGGCTAGGTGAGAAGCACCCCTCCATAGCTTCTCCAGAGGCACAGCCAAGGGGAGGGGTGCATGTCCCCTGGCTGCGGGAGACACAGATTCATCTGCCTCCTGTACTCCCCAGCCAGAGTAAGGAATGCAGCAAACAAAGGCATGTAAAATCCCGATTAATTGGCTAACCAGATAAACACATCGTTTAATCGATTAAAGAGGGGAAAGTGGGGGGATGCTCCAGACCAGCTGACGCTAGGCTGGGAACCCACTCCCTCTTCCCACCACAGGCAGGGGCTGCTCCAGTGTTCTGGTTGGAAATGAAGGTTACCCCAGGCCCACCACGAACAGAGACTGCCCTGGCTGGGGCCTGCAAGGAGCTGCTGCAGCTCCACCAGTTAACTTTAACCCGTAAACCTCATCTGTTAAGGCTTAAACCTTCACATCCCTACAACAAACTGCACTTTCTTCTCACTCCTTGACAAAGGAGAACAGCCAGCAGTGCCCACATACAAATTTGGGGTGAAGGAAGCTTCAACTTCCCTTCCCCCTCCTTGAAGGGCACCTGGGGGGTGAGAGACTCAGGGTTGGCGCAGTCCTGGAGGGTGGGGCGCACAGCCCCAGCCAACTCCTTTCACCTTCCTGGTGATTCTGTCTCTTTTCTGTATGGTTGTATGAGACGCAATCCCATTATAGGCATATCCCATTTTCTTGGCACAACCAAATCCTTAACAGAGGTAGGATTATATTCAATACAGAGTACAGGCAGTCCCCGGGTTACGTACAAGATAGGGACTGTAGGTTTGTTCTTAAGTTGAATCTGTATGTAAGTCGGAACTGGCATCCAGATTCAGCCGCTGCTGAAACTGACCGCCAGTTCTGACTTACATACAGATTCAACTTAAGAACCCCAAGCGTCCCCAAGTCAGCTGCTGCTGAAACTGATCAGCGGCTGATTCCAGGAAGCCCGGGGCAGAGCAACTCTGCCTCGGGCTTCCTGTAGTCAGCGCTGGTCAGTTTCAGCAGCGGCTGACTTGGGGACGCCTGGGGCAGAGCAGCTGGGGTGCTGCTCTGCCCCAGGCGTCCTGATTCAGCTGCTGCTGAAACTGATCAGCAGCGGCTGAATCAGGACGCCTGGGGCAGAGCAGCTGGGGTGCTGCCAGGTTGGTCCAGTAGTGCCCAGAGCAGCGCTGTGGGACCAACCGGCAGTGCCCCAGCTGCTCTGCCCCAAGGTCCACAACAAAAGCCTGGTCTGCTGGGGGGACAGGGGGGCGCACTAGCTGCGCCGCCCCCCTCCCCTCCAGCAGACTAGGGACACGGGGAGCAAAGCCGCAGCGGCAGCGGGGTGCCACGCCTCTGAGGCTTTGCTCTGGCAAAGCCTCAGAGGCGCGGCACCCCACCACTGCTGCGGCTTTGCTCCCGGTGCCCCTGGTCTGCTGGAGATGGTCCCCAGCAGACCAGGGGCACCGGGAGCAAAGCCGCAGCAGCGGCGGGGTGCCGCGCCTCTGAGGCTTTGCTCCAGGTGTCCCTGGTCTGCTGGTGATGGTCCCCAGCAGACCAGGGGCACCTGGAGCAGCTTTTCTCGCCCCGGAGGTCGAGGTGGCGGGACCGCTGCGCTCTGGGCGGTCCCGCTGCCTGCGAGCTCCGGGGCAAGAAAGCCCCGTTCATAAGTGCGGGTCCAACGTAAGTCGGATCCGCGTAACTCGGGGACTGCGTGTATACTCAATTTGGTGGGCCCAGCTCTTAACGCTTAGGAGGAGTGCTTGGATGGAAGGACAGACACAGAGACAGACACACACATTCTGAATTAGCTGCTCTCACCCAAAAAGGAGAATTTGGGATCCCCATGGATTGTTTTAGGAAAACTTCTGCTCAGTGTTCAGTAGCTGTGGGGAAAAAACAACTCCATCCTCCCCCCCAAAAAAAACCTGTTTGGAACTATCAGGAAGGAAATGGAAAATATCATAATGCCACTATGTAAATCCATGGTGTGCCTTCCCCATCAATACAGAGTCCTGTTCTGGTTGCCCTATCTCAAAAAGGATATAGTAGAACTAGGAAAGGTTCAGAGAAAGACAACAAAGATGATCCAGGAGTATGGTAAGGCTTTTATATGTGGAGAGACTAAAAAGATTAAGGCTGTTCAGCTCAGAAAAGAGACAGTTGAGGGGAGATATGATAGATGTTTATAAAATCATGAATGGTGTGGAAAAAGTGAATAGAGATGTGTGTGTTACCCTTTCCCACAATACAACTATCTGGCATCTCCCGATGAAATTAATGGGCTATAGGTTTAATACAAATAAGAGAAAATACTTTTTTACATAATGCATACTTATCCTTTGGAACTTGTTGCCATAGGATATTGTGATGGCCAAATGTATTACTGTATTCAAAAAAGAATTAGGTGCATTTATGGAGGAAAAGTCCATCAATTGCTATTATAAGGCCTTGCCAAATTCATGGTCCATTTTGGTCCATTTCATGGTCATCAGATTTTAAAAATAATAAATTTACTGGTATCATGAAATGTCAGCTTTAAAGTTGTTGCTGTAATTGATTTCTGACCTAAAGTAGTTGCAGAGAGTGGGGGTGTGTTGGGGTACTGCTACCCTTTCCTCTGCACTGCTGCTGGTGGCCGCGTTGCTTTCTGGGCTAGTAACTGAAGAGCAGTGGCTGATGGCTGGGATCCCATCTATGCCATTGCCACCCTTACTTCTGTAGTGCAGCTGGCAGGGTGCTGCTTTCAGAGCTGCCACTCTCCAGCTGCCCAGCTCTGGAGGCAGCACAGGAGTAAGAATAGCAGTACCATGACACCCCTCCAAATAACCTTGCCACCTCCCTGCAGCTCCCTTTAGGGTCGGGATCTCCAATTTGAGAAATGTTGGTCTCCCCCATGAAATCTGTAAAAGTACACAAGAGACCAGATTGCATGGTCCATGACACTTTTCATTGCTGTGAGTTTGGTGGAGCCTTAGTTATTAGCCAGGATGGTTAGGGTGACCTTAGGCCTCTGGCTGTCTGAAGCCAGGAGAGGGTCATTCCAAAATTGCCCTGTTCTGTACACTCTTCCTGAAGCTGTGTTTCTGACCATGGTTGGAGGCAGGATACTAGACTAGATGGACCGTTGGCCTGACCCAGTATGGCAGCTGTTATGTTTTCATGCGTCAGAGCGCTCGTGTGCCACTTCCCGTCTCGTTGCCTGAAAAGAGCATGTGGCTAAAGAAAATGGCATATGGCCAGGACCCTCTGTGCTGCACTGATGCTCCATTGTGATTTCAGCCCTTGGTGACCAGTGTAAGTTAGAGTAGCGTTAGGGCTGCATTCACATGGAGCAAAGAGACCAGCCCTGCACAGAGACTATCCTAGCCAAGGGAAGTGAAAAGGTGACATTTAAGCCACCTTTCTGTATACCCATGCCCCATTGAACCTGCACTCTATAGAGCTGATCGAATAATGGTAGGTTTTATGTACAATAGATTAGTTGATTGATTTGTTTCTCTGTCTTGATTTAGGACCCCTTCCACCTCCTCCCCCAATAAACAGAAATGGAAGCACTTCACGGGCATTGCCTGCTACGCCACAGTTACCTTCCAGGCCAGGATTCGAAAACCAGAGGGGTGGACCAAGGCCTCCACTTCCTCCTGACAGATCTGGTACCGGAGCTCCTCCACCACCTCCTCCACCGTCATCAGCAATCAGAAATGGCTTCCAGGATTCATCATGTGAAGGTGAGCTGTGTTCTCAGATGTATTCATTGTATCACTCTTAAGCTTGACTTAAGCAAAGCTATCAGCATTTAACCCCCAACATCTGATTTTGAGCTCTTAACAGTGTTACACAGGAATTATTCCTGACTGACCCAGGTGTAACTTGGGTCTGAAAAGGCCTGCCATATGGAGTTATCTAATATTTTAAAGCTGAAAAGAGAAGTGCAAAGTTAACAATATTTACATAAGCATTTAGTGGCATGGGAACCTTTTTAAAAGCGGGAATGCTGAACCTCCTTGCCCCGTCCACCTCTACCTGCAGCTCAGGCTGGGAGCAAAGCCCTGGTATATGGGACTGGCAGCCAGGACCATGGGCATGGGGCTTTCAGAAGAGGTCCCCAGTGCATAGGGTTCAAACCGGAACCCCAGCACACGGGGCAGCAGCAGAGCCCCTGGTGCATGGGACTTGAGCCAGGACCCCAGGATATGGGTCTGGCAGCAGAGCCCCTGGCCTATGGAGCCAGCAGCTGGGACCCTGAGCACTAGGCTGCAGCACCTGCCGTACCTGTAGTTCCCATGCCCGTGTGAACATTCTAGCATGCCACTAGGACATCAAGCCTTGAACCTTAGAAACAATCCTTCAAAGGTAACCTGAAAAGAGAA
Organism: Pelodiscus sinensis; assembly: GCF_052426305.1. Taxonomy (NCBI): domain Eukaryota; kingdom Metazoa; phylum Chordata; order Testudines; family Trionychidae; genus Pelodiscus; species Pelodiscus sinensis. The sequence continues at coordinate 45,420,867 of NC_143058.1, read as the reverse complement.
AACGTGTGTACCATTCTTGCATTCTTTATGATGTATAAAGAAGGCCTAAAAGATTTATTTCCATGTTAAAAATTCTGGTTTCCTCTGTCCTGAAACTCTTTGGATGACAGAAGTATAGAATTATAACCTCACAGGAGACAAAGGGAAAGCTGAGCGGTAGAGAAGGAGAAGAGATCTTTAGTCAAACTGTTTAAAACTTTGGGGTTTTCCATTTTGCCTACTAAATGGTTGGAATTAAGGATGTAAAAAGTTGTTTCAAAATGTAAACCACTAAAAATCCTAGCGGTTGCATGCGCTGCTGTATAAAGCTTTTATATAAGCTTTATACTTCAGAGCCTACAGCGAAGCTGGCTGCTATAAATGTCATATCGCAGAGTCTGCAGCAAAGCCAGTGTAACCAAACTGAACACTTATTAGTTAGCCATTTAAATGATTACACTTTTACATTCCTAGTTGGGATAAAGGATAACTACGTTAAAGATTAATCTGTCCTTTCCTTTCAATTAAGCCATGAGCCACAATGCATATTTGAGTCTCCCTACAAAATCAGGAAAGACCATACTTGATATTCCTGATCTTTCTAAGGTAAAATGTAAGCAGAAAATAAGACTATTTAAAAAAATAATTTTGAGCTTTCTTTTTGCATCATAAAAGGCAAAACTGGATGCAACGATATTTTTTTCTTGTGTAAGTCACCTTTAGAGGTCAGAACCTACCCCATTCCTACATTGGCAGAACTATTTGAAGTCTAGTTAGGTCTTACTTGCCTCAGGAATGCAAAACTGAGTCCCAAAATAATCTATCATGTGGTCAGTTGCTGCTAAAGTTTACTTATGTCATAACTGGATGATGTCATGCAAAAAACCTACATAACAAGAATGTTATGGTTGCAAAGTGTGGAAGCACTCAAGTATGGAAATGACAAAACCTAAGTTGCCCGCACATCCTTATTCCACCCCTTGAGCCTCTGCATCCAGAGACAGAACAGTGTAATATGAGCATAGATTATTTTTGCCGTGATTTTGATTAACTATTAACATGTCATTGGAATCCTATACAACCAAAGTGGGGTCAGGAAACATGGAGCTGTAGTGGTTGAAGAAGTATCTTCACACATCTTACATATAATGTACTTTTCTCTTCGATTATGCATCTTGTCTTGTGCTATTATTTTTTTCTTTGAAAATGGAATTTTATTGGACTCTGTAAGCAGTTCTGGTTGTTTCAGTGCTTCTATATTGATGAAGTCTAAATACCTGTTGTGTACTAGGATGCACATTTCTGTAGGAAGATATAAGATTAATTTAATATAGAATATGTAGAGCCAGATTTATTCTATACCTAAGCAGGTACAATATTGATTTCACCAGCAAGTGGCCTTGAATTAGGAAACCACCTACTGTGAGATCCTTCCACCAACTTCAGGACCTTAGTTCGTGCAGCATACATGGGCTGTAGCAATGTAAAGGAGTTCTGTAAAACAGTGATGGGCTGACCATGGGCCAAATGCAGCCCATCAGGGTTCCAGGTGTGGCCCATGTACCCCCTTTCTGCCCCCTTCTCACACATTTCTCGTGCACTGGGGCCCCTGCACTTATCTACTCCTCATCCTCCCTCCCAGTACTTCCAGAGCACCATGAATTGGTTGATTTGTGCCTTGTCCCCACTCTCCCTCTCCCTCCCAGAGCTTGAATGCTGCAAATCAGCTGATTAATGGTACTCCAGAAGGGTGGGGAAGGAGCAAGGATGGGATGCACTTAGGAGAGGAGATGGGGAAAGGCCAGGCAGGGTTTTGATGATACAAAGTAAAATGTTTTGCTTTTATTATTATTTGAAGTTGATGAACGTTTTATTCATATATGAATAACTACCAGGCCTATGCAGCATTGTCCAGGTCCTTCTGGGCACGGCATTGGGGATGTGAGGAGGGTGCAGAAGGCTGGAGTCCAGGGACCTGTATCTCTCTTCCCACCCCTGCCCCAAAACCCTCCAGGCCACCCAGGGCCTGTGCTCCCCTACTGCAGGCTACCCCCCAGCCTGCCTGGGGACTATTCTCTCCCCCCACCCTTTGGCCTGCCCAGAGCCTGTTCTCTCTCCCCGCTCCTCCCCACCCCCACTCAGCCCACCCACCTACCCCTTCACTGTGGCCAAGGGCTGGGAGATGGGGAAAGGGTTTGGGGCAGCGGGACTACTTACTGGTGTGCTGGCAGGCAAGATGGCAGAGCCCCAGCCCTACTAGCCACTCCCTTGGTGGCACAGCTGCCCTCCAGTGGCCACTCGGCAGAATAGCTCTCCCCATGGGCTCACTTCTCCCAGTGGCCACTCTCATATTGCGTCCCTCCGAAAACAGCCTCTCCCTTTGCATGTTATGGAAAGTTCTCCTTTTCCCAGGGTTTCCAGTTGTCCTATGTGATGGCGCGTGGGGGAGCCTCCTGTCCGTAGCAAGATGTGATCCACCAGCTAGTAGAATAGAGAGGGATTATTGCTTCTCCAAGATACAGCACAGGACCAATGCAGGCATACGAGGATAGGCCAACAGCCCTAATTCCCTTGGGGGGGGAAGGAGTTACAGGCCCCTGAAGCCCCCTACACTGGCTAGTCTTCTTCCTCCATGCTTCCCCACGCTCTCACTGCCCCCTCCCCATGCCACACCCTTCCTTTGTTCAGACCCTTCCCTGGTCAGGTGAGAACCGGTTGGGCCATTGTCTACATGACATGAGGGCCCTCAGTCAGTGCGACCCTCCCCCCCCCCGACCCCCAACCGCTGGGTAGTGCTTACAGACGGAGGCCAGTAGGGGTCATCCATAGCCCACATCCCAAGCATAGCAACCAGTGAATGCCCAACCAGAGTGGGCCTACAGCCACTAGAGTAGACAGCCCCCCAACTACGTCACATCATAGCAGAACAAACCCTGCCCTTGCTTTAAGTTAGGAGAAAAGGAAACTGCATACCAAATTCGGTTGCCCTGGCTCTTGTTGTTTAGGAGGAATTCTTGAACAAACAGATATGCAGACCTACAGATAGATAGATATAGATTAAAGCATTTCTACTTGTTTTGAAATATTCAGCATGCCATGTATTGATGTATTTAATCTTATTTTGGGGGGTGATGGTTAGTGCACGACTGACTTCAATCTACAAAGGAAAGCCACTCAAGTGGCCTGCTCACTAACCTGGATTGCTCATCACTGCTCTCAAAGCTTCATGGCCAACTATGGGAGAATCCCCCACAACACAAGCACTGTGAAAAGACAGCCATAAGTCTGCCCTCTAAGGACTACCCTTCACAAGCCATAGCATAGGGGCCACGTTCAGGTGGAGCAAAGGGAAGGAGGGGTCCCAGCGCATAGCATTGCAGAGATTCAAGGTAGCGCTGTGGTCTGTAGGAAACTATCATAACTTAGCTTAGGTAGCCCTTGGAGATCTATCTGTGCCACGGCTTGAAGCCACAGTCCCCATGAGCATTGACTCTCCACCCTGAAAATGAAGTTTTCCGCACGGAAGTGAGATGGAGAGAATATACTAAGTCTTCATCTAATGTTCTGAGTCACAGTATGAGCTTGTTGCACTTCAGTCACTGGAACACTTCAATGGACTCCTGTTTGGATTGTTTTTCTTCGTTTATTTTTTAATGGAGCTTGTAAACAAGAAGACAAGGCAGGTGCTGTGATGTAAATGATGTATGAATGAATGAAGTGAATTCAGGCTTATTAGGCTATCTTTTTGTTCTGTTTGTACAGCATCTAGCCCTCTGGGGTTCTGGTTTGTAACTGCAGCTTCTAGGAGGTACTGCAAGACAGAGTGTATAATAATATCTATATTACACAGCTCTTCTATCAAGGATTGTTATTTTTAAATGTTCCTGTAACAATTTATTTTTCCCCAGATGACTGGGAAAGCAGATTTTCCTTCCATCCCATATCGGACTTGCCACCTCCAGAGCCATACGTACCAACGAACAAAAGTTACCCTAGTAAAGTGGGTAGGAATGAAAGCAGAAGTAAGTTGTTTGCCAAAACATGTTAATTTTGAAAGATAATGTGCAAGGCCTTCAGATGACCTGTGAAAGAAACTATAGGCTGCGTCTAGACTGGAAAGTTTTTCCGCAAAAGCAGCTGCTTTTGTGGAAAAACTTGCCAGCTGTCTACACTGGCTGCTTGAATTTCCGCAAGAACACTGACAATCTCATGTAAGGTTGTCAGTGTTCTTGCGGAAATACCGTGCTGCTCCCGTTCAGGCAAAAGCCCTTTTCTGGAAATGCTTTTGCGCAAAAGGGCCAGTGTAGACAACTGAAAATTGTTTTGCGCAAAAAAGCTCCGATCGCGAAAATGGCAATCGGGGCTTTTTTTGCGGAAAAGCGCGTCTAGATTGGCATGAACGCTTTTCCTCAAAAAGTGCTTTGTGCAAAAACGTCTGTGCCAATCTAGACGCTCTTTTCCGAAAATGCTTTTAATGGAAAACTTTTCTGGTAAAAGCATTTGCGGAAAATCATGCCAGTCTACACGTAGCCATAAAGTGTAGAGGGATACTTTTTTTTTAGGAGTATTTAAGAATATTTATAATTGGGAACAATTTGCATCTATATGTTTCTGTTTTCTCTTAGTAGCCTGAGTACTAATTTCTCTGCTAATTATCTTTACCCCTTTTCTGTTAGCTATTGGCTACACACCATTCAACATAAAAACTCCATAATTCTGCCTTCATATTTGCAAATACAGCTCCCATTGGGATTGTAAATGTGTTGGAGGGCCCATTTGGGCCTAATGGATCTACCAATATTTATGGTGTTGTTGGCTTGAAGAAATTTTAATGGCTCAGTTCTCATGTATACAAATAGTGTAGGTGTTCCCTGTGCAAGTCCCTCTTCTGTTATTGAGAACAGACTCTTTAGACACACACACAGGTAAAATCTCTGTGGGAAGAAAAATAGGGAGAGACATTAATCAATTCAGATATTGCATAGCAGTCTAAAGGCCTGATCCCACATCCTGTCCATGGAGGAAACATTGAAAGATGGTTTGCAGGATCAAGTTCTATAAAACCTGTTACTTTTTTTACGTGGGGGAAGGTCAGGGAACTGTGTGCCCGTCTCAAATTTAAATTTGCTTAGTTTGGGGGATTTTGAAAAATATCTTGCGGGGAAATGGTGCTTTGAGATTTTATCAGACTTAAACTGTAGAACTTCAGTGTTTATATTACAATTTGCATTTGTTTTACAGTCATAGTAAGACTTAGTGCCCTTGTATAATTGATAACTCTTAATAATACTAACAAGAGTTACAGCCACATTTCAAGAGAAGGAAAAAGTCCACAGGCAGAAGAACAACATGCTTTACAGGCATTTGGAGTATTAAATACTTACTTAATAGTTAGAGCCCTTCAAAACCACGGATATCTGCTTTATATTCATGGGTATCTGCAACTCATTTTTTGTGGCTATGGATGCAGATAAGAATATAAGACTGGCCATACTGGGTCAGACCAGCGGTCCATATAGTCCATTATCCTATCTTCTGACAGTGGCCAATGCCAGATGCCCCAGAGGGAGTGAAAAGAACAGGGAATCTTAAAGCAATCCCTTTCCTGTCACCCATTCCCAGCCTCTGACAGAGGCTAGGAACACCATCTCTACCCCTCCTGGCTGATAGCCATTGATGGACCTAATGTCCATGAATTTATCTAGTTCTTTCTTGATCTCTTTTAAAGTCCTGGTATTCACAACATCCTCTAGCAAGGAGTTCCACAGGCTAACTGTGCACTGTGTGTTTAAAAAAAACCCAACTTCCTTTATTTGTTTTAAACCTGCTACCTATTGATTTCATTTCATTTCATTCTTACATTATGGGGACCAGTAAATAACTTTCCTTTATTCACTTTTTTCACACCAGTCATGATTGTATAGACCTCTATATAACCCCCTTAGTCTCCTCTTTTTTAAGTTGAAAGGCCCCACTCTTTTTTAATCTCTCTTCATAAGAGACCCGTTCCAAACCCCTAATAATGTGTCCCTTTTCTGAACATTTTCCAATGCCAATATATTTTTTTGAGATGAGGCAACCACATCTGTACACAGTATTCAAGATGTGGGAGTACCCTGGTTTTATATATAGGGGCAATAAGATGTTCTCTGTCTTATTGTGTATTCCGTTTTTAATTATTCTTAACATTCTATTTTCTTTTTTTGACTGCTGCTACATATTGAGTAGATGTTTTCAGAGAACTATCCACAATGATTCCAAGATTTCTCTGTTGAGTAGTTATAGCTAAATTCGTCCCCATCATATTGTGTATATATAGTTGAGATTATTTTTTCCATGAGCATTACTTTACATTTACCAACATTAAATTTCATGTGCCATTTTTGTTGCCCAGTCACTTAGCTTTATGAGATCTTTTTGAAGCTCTTCACATTTTGCTTTGGTCTTAACTATCTTGAGCAGTTTGGTATCATCTGCAAATTTTGCCACCTCGCTGTTTATCCCTTTCTCCAGATCGTTTATAAGTAGGTTGAGTAGGATTAGTCCCAGTACAGACCCTTGGGGGACACCACTAGTTACCTCTTTCCATTCTGAAAATTTAAAATTTATTCCTACCTTTGCTTCTTGTCTTTTAACCAGTTATCAATCCAAACTTGTATCTAGAACCCTGCAGATTTGAGTATCTCTGCTTTACATCAAGTATCTGCATCTGCAGTTGTCAACATGAATAGCGTTGGCTCATTTTTATGGAAACAGATGCAGATACTAATTTTGTATCCACACAGGGCTCTATTAATAGTAATTATTCTGTATATCACTTATATTTCTTATCTTGGTAATTAAACCATTCAAAAAACCTACACAAAATTCATGGAGGGGATAATACAAGAGCTCGTAAATAGTTTCATGGGGAGCTTCTGCATGCTTGAAATAAATATACATGATGAGCCGTCTTTCTTTCCTCCCTAGGTGGTTCTGGCCGAAGGGAAAGAGGTGTCCCACCACTCCCACCTATACCCAGGTGAAGTGGGATTTCAGCACTTCGTTGAGTGACTGCTGCTTGCAAATTTCTCTTGAATTACTTCTCACGTCCACATTGTTGGAAAGTTGCTCTTCTGCTCTACTTACACTTTTGGCTTGTGAGAGGGGTAATTTTTGAGTATCTATTAGAGAAGTAAGGTACAGTTTATGAACCGTACTTGCTTAAAACTATAGATTTTACTAGCTTATATTGCAGGCTGTCATGAATGGCATTGTGGGGACCATATATAACAATATACATTTGCTTACTGGGTCCTGTCCTGTTCCAGGTGATCTCAGTGGGAGTTTTGCCATTGAATTCAACAAGAGCAGTGACAAGCCTACTGACTAGTTCTGAGTACCACATTGTAACATTTGAACTACGAAGTCCAATAGTTTATCGCTTTCTGCCTGAAAACTAATCACCTGGGAATGCCATGCAGATGAGGTTCCTTTGGATCTTTTTTTGCCTGCTTCAAATACCCTATGCTGCTTCTGCAAGCTACTGCCCAACTTTGTGATTTTGCAAATTAATAGTTCAACCCAAATTTGTTTGACCCCCTTTTTAGCCTGTTAGAAATGAATGCTTATGCTATAGATTGTGCACCTTTCCCATAAGGGAGACCACTAAATGGCATCATGAGCTCCAGCAGAGGTTACATCCAGCCTTTGTTGTCCAGAGAGCTATTGCCATGACCTGAAGGAGAATCCTCAAAAGAGAAGCGAAAAATTGAGAATTCAGTGGTGCCCTGCTCTCTTGTTTTGTAACAGTTTTATGCTCTTAATCGCTACTGATCCTTTCCATTTGGTTGTGGATCATGCCACAGTTATCCAGGCCCTCAAAATTAGTTTACTGAATGCACTCTATGTAGAGCCATACCTGAAGACAACTCAGAAACTACACAGACTGCATTAGCTTGCCATTTGTTTCTGGGTATAATTTCAAAGTATTTTTGACTTGTGAAGTTCTGTGTGGTTTGGCTGCACAAGAAAGTGTCCCTACCTTGTGGTGTTGCATGACAACTGAGATTAGCTGAGTGTTTAAATGAATGGTCCTCACATTTGAACAGTAGGGGTCTAATAAAAGGGCATTTTCTAGTGCGAGCCATAAAATCTAGAACTTGCTGGTTCAACAGTGGTGGAGTGTATTGACCTTCTGAGCTTGTTGTATGGCCAACCTGTGTTCAAACTTTTCTCTGAGGGCTTCAGGAGGGATCTGAAGGAAATTCCTTTATTAGGAGACAGCAAACTTTTTTTAGGCATTGTTATAGAGAAATCATAGACCTGCTTGAGCAGAGTGTTTTAAATAGTATATTTTTATAAACTGATAAACAAATGGAGAAAGCCTTTGGAAAAGACTTTGATTCTAGATTTGAACATGGCTGATGAATGTATCTCTGCCAGCTGGACTTCAGAAAGCTAGCTTTGAAGAATAAATCTATCACCTTTCCACCAATCACTAACTCTCTCCCGCTCACCGAAGTTCCCATTAAACTCAGATGGACTTGTTTCATAGGGTGGTGCTCATTAAATTAGAGGAAGAAGCCATTCAGGTTAGAAATATTAGGCAAAATGCCATCCCCGGAGCAGTGGAAAATGTGACTCCTGATTCAGTTCTGCGGATTCTGTTACAGTGTGAGACCTTGGAGCCCAGCACTTGAACATCATCTGTGGGGTTTCAGAGGAGACTCTTCAAAATGAACATTTAAGCATAGGGAAACATGTCCAGGGAGACCCTTCTCCATTGATGTGACTTTTCCACCCTGTCTTACAATCTGTGCAAGCCCATTGATGATCATAAGACAGGGTATGATTTGAACACGATGAATACAGCTTTGCTTTTCCAGTATGTGTGTTTACAGAAATGCGTTTGGATTTTTTTACCTATGATAGTGTTTAATAAAATATGTATTTTTACATTTTGATATCTCAGGGCCTGATTCTGAGATTTATTCCATGGACCTGATCCTAGACCAAAATATGCCCACCAGCACACACACACCCAGCTGTTGGATCAGAGCCATCTGAGCTTTTTGCACAGATTTCAAAAGAAGCTCCACATGTGAAATGAAGCTTTGGACCAAGTCCATTTGATCTGTAAATGTACTAACATCACTTTGTAAGAATGGCACTTAAAAAAAACCCATAAGGGCTATGAATATTGAAAGTCTGTGTGTGACACATTATTGTATGAGTCTAAAGTCCAAAGAACATTTAAAACATAGTGATATTTATAGAATAAATGATTGTATTCATGCAGTTAAGCCAAAGCACTTACGACTTTCTGAGGAATGACATTATGACCTTGAAAATATAATATTTAATCACCCTGCCAAAGTTTTAATAAAATATGAATAGTGTAATGCAGTATAATAACTGAGAGCAGCTGCAGAAGTTATACGTTTTTGTAACTTATTTGCCTATAGCAAGAGAGTTTCACTTTAGCTGTATCAGTGAAAATGCTGTATTTCATTCCTGTAGCTGACTGCACCATCCAAAATACTTCACAATTCACTTCCTGAGCAGAATTTTTCTATAATCATAACCAAAGCCATAACAAAGTAGCATGAGTTTAATTTTAAACTGTGATATGGGCTTCAATTAATGAAGCGCAGAAACCTGATCTGATTTTTAGCACTTTCTTTATTATTAGACATTTTTTCACTATGTATATGCTAAACAGCTATAAAACACCTTTCAGAGAAATGAAAGCAGTCATTTTCCCTTAGACAGTAATAAATGTATATCTTTTGATTATAAAATTCACCAAATATATTAAACAGTGCATCATTTTAACATTCAGTATATCATTTTGTATACTAGTAAATATTTACAATAAGATCAGTATTACAGTATTTATTTCACTATGCACAGTGTTTAAAAAAGATATGCATGAAACAAAACTGGTTAATGCAATGGTGCCTTACTATATTTTAACATACTTTTAATGTCAAAATAGCAGTTATTGCTTTTTTATTAAAAATTATATATTATACTTTGATGTCTAATGTAAAATACAAAACAGTGCTTACAGTATGACAATATGATGTTTGAGCTAAGTGTTTGCATTTGTAACATGTTCGATCCACTAATTTCAAAGGGATTGATTTACATGGAAAGACTGATGGATCAGGCCTTTAATTGGGGTATGAATGGAGTTTGCTTAATTCCAAATCAATTTCTCATGTAAATGCATTTGAAAATTAAGTGCATTTTTACATGTTTACAGTCTTTGAACCAATGTAGCTCTTCTGCTATCCCTGTACAATCCAGTTAACTTCAGGGGGGCTGTGTAAGTGTATTAAATGACACATGGCTGTTTTTAGGATTTGGGGGGGGTATGTTGTTTTGGTGGCATGGTGTTTTAACATGTATGCCTTAAACTATCTGTATGTCATCAAATTATGAGAAATGACCACTGAAACCATTTTCTGTACAAATCAAGCAGATAAATAAAATCAGAGCTTTGTGTGTGTGAAATGGCCATTTTTATTTATATTTTTCTATTCAGTATTTTTTTGGCTGAAGAGCACATGCTATGTATTTGTTGGGATGACTTTGACATGCTTTATTATGATATTATTCTAACCACTCTGTTTAGGGATAAGAATTGTTACAGGAAACTAAATATGTGATGCAGCAATCAAGAATTTTTGGAAGTAAAGTTCAGGCAAAGCTATATCGTAACTTTGGAAACCCTTACTCACAGAACTAAAAGGTTCAGAAAAGCAGTGTCTTTTGGATGGAACTACAAATACATTTTGTACACTGTTTAAGAAGTTAGACAATAGCTTCTATTCATAGGAATAACTGTTTTATATGTTTGTGGTGCAATTAGCATTCTGTTTATGAGGAAGGGGCGGGATGGAGCACTAATTTCCTATTGGATTTGGATGTCTTATTTCAATAATATATTTGCTGAACAAGAAAATGCAATTAGAAACTGCAGTTTCCTCCTTTGGAGTCAAGAATTCTGAGTCTTAAGAGCAAACTTAATTGAATTCAAACAAAATATTATGGAATGGGGAATCTTGGCATAAAGCCATTATTATAACAGAATCTTAAGAAGAATTTCTGTCCATAGCATTACCTAAACAATTAACTGAATATTGATTAACAGTACCAAATAAGACCTATGTGTGGTTTCTCAGTGTCACATTGTAGTATTGTGAATGTTGCTGTCCAGTAGGAACAAAATTTACACACAACCAGGAAATAATGAGAATGCCTTGCATGAAATATTCATTAATTAGCTTTATTTTAAAAAAAAAGCACTGCAAGGAAAATGTCTCTTTGGATGGAAAGAGAGAAGGTGAAGAAGCCCTTTAGGCTTCAAACTGTCTAAAGTAAAATCTTCTGAGCTAGTTAATTAGTGTCTGGACCTGCACCATTCATGACCGGGGGAAGGTGTTGGTGTTGAAAGGGAGCAGATCACTTTTTTGATATACAGTCAAATACATGTAGTTATGTAAATCAAAGAAGAGAAACTGAAGACTATCTCTAAAGAAAAGGAATAATGCACTTGGTTCACTGATGCCACCACATCTGTAACGTATAGTAATATAAAATGTGCTAAAGGCAATGCTTACAAAGCCACAGAAGACTGCAAAAGAGAAAGGAGTAGAGCTCAAGATGGTGGCTGAAAAACAAATGACATTTTTCAGAGAAATGTTCAAACCCACCTGATAACCAGATTTCCCTTCTCATCACAGTGGGCTAACTTATGTGAGGTCTTTGGGAAGCTTAACCAAAACTATCCAGAACTGAGCTTTTCATAAAATGTTAGTCGTCATGGAGAATAAAAACTTTTGTTTTGTTTGATCTTTTTCTTTGTTCCCTATGTTTAAATGTTTTCATTTATTTAAGACAAAGTGGTTGCAGAAACTACTACATTAATTTGGGAACAAACAGGCTACGTCTAAATTGCCATGATTTTCCACAAATGCTTTTAACGGAAAAGTTTTTCCATTAAAAGCATTTGCGGAAAAGAGCGTCTAGATTGGCACGGACGCTTTTCTGCAAAAGCACTTTTTGCGGAAAAGCATCTGTGCCAATCTAGACGTTTTGTGCAAGAAAGCCCCGATTGCCATTTTCGCCATCGGGGCTTTTTTGCGCAAAGCAGTTTTTAGCTGTCTACACTGGCCCTCTTGTGCAAAAACATTTCCGGAAAAGGGCTTTTGCCCAAACGGGAACGTCAAAGCATTTGCGCAAGAAGCACTGATTTTGGACAGTAGAACGTCAGTGCTTTTGCGCAAAATCAAGCGGCCAGTGTAGACAGCTGGCAAGTTTTTGCACAAAAGCAGGTGCTTTTGCGGTAAAACTTGCCAGTCTAGCCAGCCCCTGTGTCGGGTCCTTCAGGAAAAATAGGGGAGGGTAGGAAATTGATTACTGGTTTTAAAAGGGAAGCAGAAGTGTAATAATGGTCTTGGGTAGTTGTTCAAGACTTGCAAAGCTATTTCCCAAATTGGTACATGCCACTTGGTTGCGCTGTGTGGTTATAATCCATATATACTAATTTAATATGTAAATTAGTCTGTTAATATTGGTCAAATATCACACATTTACATTATATCTTTGATACAATACTTATAGATCATTATTACTTTAAGGCCAGATCCTACTGTCATAGCTGAATAAAGACTGCAGGATTTGGTTCTAAGCAAAACAAACAAACTTTATCATGGAGTGCAATGTGAAATAAACACAAATGTACACACACAGTATTATGTATCAAATGTCTTCACAAACCAGAGAGAAACAAATAGTTTGTCTTTTGGGATGCAAAATTTCAGGCACTTCACTTGTTTTGGGAAATCTGGATCTTTTCACCCCTCATAACTCTGCTCTTACGCGTGGTCTTTGGACCATTTTTTATACTGAGACAGGGTCAGACCAGGGAGCTGCTGCAGCGATGGGAAAAGGCAGCCCAAAAGGGTAAAAACCCCTGTGAGAAGAAGCAGAGAACTGCAGCCCAATTAGATGCAGCTGGGAAGGAGCTGGCTCATGCAAATTGGGGCCAGCTGACTTCTCTGCTGGCTGACTGAGGGCCTTTAAAGGCCTCAGCAATTGGAGGTGAGAGGGAAAGAGAGAAATTGGAGAGAACAATTTGGATCAGCACTAGGTAAATGCAGCTAGGGAGGGAGCCTGAGGGTGCCTGGCTGGGCTCCCTACCATTGAGACCTGCTGCAAAACCCCAACCTCTGGGGCTAGGAGGAAGAGGCGGCCTACCCAGTGGTGGCTTGGGGAAGAGGGACTCTTGCAACAATACTTTAGGTCACTTGGAGCCAGTATATAAGGTTAGACAATTGGCAGATGTCTGAATGTCTGAAACTAATTTTAACTCTTCTTAAAGTGACGGTTTCAAGTTGGTGACTCCGTATCACAGTTTATTAGTTACGTTCTTAGAGATCCGAACCGAAAATAGGGCCCCATTGTAATGTGCAATGAACACTGATTGAAAGATAACCCTGACCCTAAAAGCTTGCATTACAAGAAGGGAAAAGGAGAGGAAGTAACATTAATATCAAGACTGTGACAAATCTTTCACACAAGGATCTGATCATCAAAAGAAGTCTCTATAGTACAGCATCTCAATTTACCATCATAAAAATGCAGGGCTCACCTATTCTTTCAAGGCTGGTATTCTGTAAAATGGTGCCTTCTGAGATGGCTAAACTATTAAACTCGGTACATGCAGGGAATTATATTTGAATGTAGTCTTCAAAAACAATTTTGATGATGGACAATTCTGTTTATCACAAGTAGACAACCCTTAACTAAGTTAAGCTTCAACAGAAAGGCAAAGAGACTTTGAAAGGAAGGCACACAAAATAACTTTGTAAATGTTTAAAATACAGAGAGTAAATGTCATTACATTCCCACAGGGAGCTGCTGCTGCTAATGCACTTCTTAACTTGCACACATTGAACAATATCTGTGTGATAGATGACAATCTTTTCACCTATTTATCAAGGAATTAAGATGAAACAAAATTGCAATTCCTTTTTATATAAGGAAATAGTTCCAGACCAAAGGCATGCTGTTAAACCACTCCTTAGAAATTTAGAATACTTGAAGGGATCTTGTTTTCAAAATGGAAATCAAGTGAATAACTTGAGTAAAATATTACAAAGGGAGACAGTAGAAGTACAGGAGCTGAGGCCTTGTGTTCTTTGAACTACACTGTCATTGCGAGAAGCTAATTAAGATCAGATGTGATCATGTTAACATTACAGCTCACATCCATTTTGCTCACAGTGTGGTTTACTCTCATACTTTGCAGTGGTAAAGTTCTTGGGTAAGAGTTTCTAATTAACAGATGCCAGAAAACAAGGTCAGCAACAGTCCTTGTTACTCAGCTGCAAATAAGCAGCTGCCTGCCAGCTCCTGCTCTTCTAAGTGTGATGGTGCCTAAAAGTAACACAGTCACCCCTAATAATTCTGTTCTCTACATGATCATTTGCCCTCTGTGGCTACGTCTACATTGGCCCCTTTTCCGGAAGGGGCATGGTAATTTTTGAAATCGCAATAGAGAAATGCGCGGGGGATTTAAATATCCCCCGCGGCATTTAAATAAAAATGTCCGCCGCTTTTTTCCGGCTTTTAGAAAAGCCGGAAAAGAGCGTCTACACTGGCCCCGATCCTCCGGAAAAAAAGCCCTTTTCCGGAGGATCTTATTCCTACTTTGAAGTGCTTTTGCAGAAGTCAGCAATAAAGTATAGTACCATTTGTGATGTTGCATCCCAGATTCATTATGAAAACACACACAACTGGAAAAAGATTTATGCAAAATTTAAGCTCTTGTACATCACTAGAAAAGCTATAATCTGCTGAATGTAAATATTCTATTTGTGTGACTGCATATTTCTAACTTCAAAACAGGAATAATAAAGTATAAGAAAGAGTACCTCACCTTATGCAGTAATGGTGGTTCTTTGAGATGTGTCCCCGTGGGTGCTCCACTGTGGGTGCTGGTGCGTCCTCACGCCGGCAACCAGAGACTTTTCTAGCAGTTTCTGCTGTGCCGCGCAAGCGCCATGGTGCCCTCTAGCGGCGTAGGAATTGTTGAACGTGTGCGCGGCACGGCTCCTCCATTCCTTCTCTACCCACTAGAGTATAAGGCTCCAAGCACAGGAAGGAGGGAGGGTAGTGGAGCACCCACAGGGACACATCTCAAAGAACCTCTGTTTCTGCACAAGGTGAGTAACTCTTTCTTCTCCTTCGAGTGGTCCCCGTGGGTGCTCCACTCTGGGTTACTACAAAGCAGTTGTTGGCTCGCGGAGGTGGGTTTGGAGCCGTGTAGTAGTAATTGTGGACAATACAGCCTGTCCCACTGCCATGGAGGATGCTATGGAAGAGGAAAGAGCATAATGTTGTGCAAAAGAGTGGTCAGATGACCATGTGGCAGCGTTGCAAATGTCTTGCAGTGGAACATTATGAAGGAAGGCTGTTGTGGCAGCTACCGCCCTGGTGGAATGAGCTGTGACAGTTCCAGGTAAGTGCTTGTCATATAGGGCATAACAAGTTCAAATGCAGGAAGTAATCCATTTAGAAATTCTCTGAGATGAGACTGCTTGTCCCCTAGATCTCTCAGCATGAGAGATGAAGAGTCTAGGAGAGGCTCGCCACAGTTTCGTGTAATCAACATAGAAGGCCAGGGCTCGTCGGACATTGAGAGTATGCCATGTAGCCTGGACTGGCTCAACATGAGGCTTTGGAAAGAAGGCAGGTAAGTGTATGGGTTCATTCATGTGGAAGGGGGAGGGTACTTTAGGGAGGAACTTAGGGTGGGGTCGGAGTATCACCCTATCCTTTGTAAATACAACGTATGGAGGGTCAGCATCAAGGCCGCAAGCTCACTCATCCTCTTGCTGGAGGTAATAGCAACGAGGAAGGATACTTTCATAGACAAATGAGACCAAGAGCAAGTGGCTATAGGTTCAAATGGCGATTTTGTAAGGCTCTTTAGAACGTGGTTTAAGTCCCAGATAGGGACTCGTGGACGGACAGGAGGAAAGGTATTTTGCAGCCCCTTAAACAAGCGTTTGGTCAATGGGTTAGCGAGAAAAGAAGCGCCGTCCGTGGAGTAGTGAAAGGCAGGTATGGAGGCGGCGTGGACCTTGATACTGCTAAGTGCTAGACCCGACTGTTTTAGGGATAGTAAATAGTTCAGTAGAGTAGGTAAAGGAGTGAACTGTGGTGGGCTCATATGCATTTGAGAAAACAAGCGAGAGAATCAAGTCCATTTATACAGGTAAGTTCTTCTAGTGGAACGTCTTCTACTGTTAATCAGAATGTCCTTCACCTGTTCCGAGCAGGCAGCCTCAGCATCCTGCAGCCATGAAGGAGCCAGGAATGGAGATGGAGCTTGGTAACGTCTGGATGGAGAGTCTGACCGTGATTCTGCGATGGAAGGTCGTGGTGAAGCGGAAAGGGATACGGGTCCATCACTGCCAACCTGAGAAGATAAGGAAACCACATTTGTCTGGGCCATGCAGGTGCCACTAGAATGACCGGCGCCTGGTCCATCCTGATTTTGTTGAGGACTCTGTGTAGGGATAACATATCAATGTATTAAAAATGTGATTCCCCCAAATGGAAGTGACTCCCCATAATTTGTTCCCCACAACTTAAAGTGTTTAGATTGATCATTAATTCTTATTCTTATTATTAGTTAAGATTGTTAAATGTTTAGATTTATTATTATTATTGCCCCTTTAGAATATAATGTATTAGGTCATGTAACTTAGAACTGTTAAGAATATAATCCTATGTAGCCAGAAACAGCCCCCCCTCTGTGTCCCAGGGCATGCTCAAGCCTGTACAAGGGACTGCTTGAAATTGACATTGCAGAGATACATTGTAACAATGCATTGTCATGCCACTAACTCTGCTATGGGAGCCAAGCCCTGTAATTGACTAAGGGCATTGTTACATAATTGATGCCTGTTCTCTTTAAAACATTGTAACTTTACTTAGCACTCAGAGAATGTTTTAAGCAATACCACCCAGAAACTTTTGTAACTACAACTTTTATTATTATACAAAATACTGTATGGGAAACATTAATTAGGGAATGTATGTAAGAGAGAGAGAGTGCTTGGACGATGAATGAATGGTTCTGAGAGGTGCCAGCCTGAGAATACAGCAACAAAGGGCTGAAGAAGGCGTCAGGTGCCAGTGCAACCAAAAGGTGTCAAGTGGAGAAAACCAAGTACTGGAGGCCCACCCGATGAGATCACTGACGAGCACCTGGCAGCCACCCTGGAGACATCAGCATGATGCAGCAATTTCCATAGACTGGCATAGGAAGAAATTCCTATAAGAACTGGACTAAAAAACTATGGAATCAGAGTCCAAGGTTCTGCTGCCAGCCCACCAGGAGCTTCAGATGCGCATCTGATCAGGACTTCGCTCCCCACTACCATCACTTGTGTACAGAGTACCTGGCCACAAGCAACTTCCAGGCTGGTAACTATATACAGAACTTGAATGAATGGTTTTTTTATATATATTTCTGTATATATATAAAAGGGTTAAGTAGTGATAGGAATAAGTAGTTAAACAACGTTGTTTGCTTCTATCTTTTCTTTATTTTTTATTATCTTTACAATAAATGTGGCTTTTTGCCTTATCCCCCTCATAAGATCCTGCTTGCTTTTATTGGTACAACATTTGTGTAGGAGCGGGAAGGGGGGAAACGCGTACAGGAGAGGGGCATCCCATGTGATGGAAAAGGTGTCTCCGAGGGAACGTTTCCCTAGGGCTCTTCTGGAGCAGTAAAGGTGGCATTTTCTGTTGTTTTTTGTGGCGAAGAGGTCCAAGTCTGGTTGGCCCCAGTGAAGGAAGAGCGGAGTGAGGACACGTCTGTCAAGCTCCCATTCGTGCTGGTCCAGAAATGTACGGCTTAGTGCATCTGCTGTGACATTCAGTATTCCGGGTAAATGGCCAAAGGGGTGACCCCGTGTAACAGGCACCAGTTCCAGAGCTTGATAGCTTCCGAACACAGGGAAGGGGATCGAGCACCCCCTTGACGGTTGATGTAATACATGCAGTTGGTATTGTCCGTCATGATGGTAATGGACTTGTGAACTATGCACTTTGTGAAATGTTGGCATGCATATCTGACCACCCGTAACTCGAGGAGGTTGATATGGAAAGTCTGTTCCATAAATGACCATTTGCCCTGGGCCGTGATGTGGCCTAAGTGGGCCCCCCATCCCATGAATGAGGCATCTGTTATAACTGAGAGTGGAAGGTGGACGTTGGAAAGGAACGCCCTGTAACATGTTTTGAGGAATTGTCCACCAGAGTAGGGAGTTGGTGATGCATGGTGGAATGGCAACAGGCTTGGAAAGTTGGTCTCTGGAAGGCTTGTAAACTGGCGCAAGCCAGGACTGGAGAGGTGTCATGTGAAGTCTGGCCAAGTTGACAACGTAGGTCATGGAAGCCATGTGCCCGAGGATCTTGAGGCAGTTGCAGACCATGACAGTCAGCACCGATTGTACTGCCCTGATAAGGTTGCATATGGTTGCGAACCTGTGCTCAGGAAGCGTAGCCCTCACCGTGACCGTGTCGATGAGGGCGCCTATGAATTCTAGTCTCTGCATTGGGAGTAGGGTGGATTTTGCATATTTTATGTGAAACCCCAGGCTGAGTAGAAGGGCTATTGTGGTGTCTGTCTGTCATGGCCTTGGTCTCGTCAAAGGATGCACCTTTTATGAGGCAATCGTCCAGATACGGGAATATTATGATGCCTTGGCATCGAAGTGAGGCCATAACGACTGCCAGGGTTTTGGAAAACACCCTGGGGGCCGTAGAGTGGCCAAACGGGAGCACCCTGTTTTGATAGTGGTGAGTGCCTACCATAAACCATAAGAAACGTCTGTGAGCAGGATGAACCATAATGTGGAAGTAGGCATCCTGGAAGTCGAAAGCCGAAAGCGAATCACCTTGATAAAGCATGGGAATGATCGTTGATAAGGTCACCATCTTGAAACAGTGGTATGCGATGTATTTGTTGAGGCGCCTGAGGTCTAAGATGGGTCACCATCCTCTCGTCTTCTTCTGGGTTAGGAGGGAGGTTGAGTAGAAGCCTCGGCCCTGGAATTGTGGTGGTACATGTACTACTGCGCCTAGTTGAAGAAGATGCGAAACCTCTTGTAGGAGGACGGTTTTGTGAGAGGGGTCCCTGAAGAGGGACGCGGTAGGAGGGTGCTAGGAGCGAGGGAGGGAGGGAGGTAAAAGGGATAGTATAACCAAATTGAATCAAATCCAAGACTCATTTGTCCAAAGTGATGAGGGACCATTCGTGGAAAAAGGCCCGGAGGGGGTGGTGGAACTGAAAGGTATTAGTTGTCAGTGGCAGAGGATTGGCTTCCTGACTCTCAGCCTGACCTTCAAACCTGCTGTTTGCTTGATGGTGGATGGGGTGTGACGTGCTGTTGTTGTTGCCGCTGTGGTCTTCGGTGGTAAGTTCTTTGTTTCTGGCGGAAATCGTATTTGGGTTGTTGTCTAAATGACTCTCTTGGGCATTGGTAAGGCTGGTACCTAGTTGTCTTGAATGGAGGAGTGTACATTCCAAGGGTTCTGAGAGTCGTATGGGAGTCCTTCATAGAATGCAACACCTCGTCGGTTTTAGCTGCGAAAAGGTTGGTCCGGTCAAAAGGCAGGTCCTCAACCTTCTGCTGTAGATCCTTAGGTGCCCCAGATGCCTGTAACCAGGAAATCCTGTGAAGCACAATTGCCATGGCCGTAATATGGCTGCGGTGTCTGCCACGTCCATAGCGGACTATAAGGCTGTGTGGGAGATGGTGTGGCCTTCCTGCATAATATTGATCAAGGTTGACCTTTTGTGCTCCAGAAGGTGCTGGAGGAAGTCTTGGAGCTTGGAGTAATTAGCGTGGTCGTAGTCCGCGAGCATGGCAGTATAGTTCGCAGCCCTGAGGAATAATGTGGCTGAAGAGTAAACTTTTCGGCCCATAATGTCCACTTTTTTGTGGTGCTTGTCCTATGGAGTTGTTCTGAGGTTAGGCTGTTTACTTTTGTGTCGCACCGAGTCTACCACTAGAGAATTAGGAGGTGGGTGGGTAAAAAGGAAGTCCATATTCTTTGGAGTGATAAAATATTTATGGTCTGCCCTCTTGTTTGTTGGAGTGATGGAGGCTGGAGTTTGCCAGATATTGTTGACCGGGTCTATAATAGCCTCGTCCATAGGTATAGCAATTCTGGAGGCGGTTGGTAGCTGTAGTGTACAAAGAAGATGATATTGCTTGACCTGCACCTCCTGGAGGTCTCTTTCCTGAGCTATCACAACTCTTTTAAACAAGTCTTGAAATTTGTGTGTGTCATCTCCCAATGTTGGGGCTTTGGTAGTGACCGCTTCATCTGGGGAGGAGGAGGAATTGTGTAGAGGAAATCTGGTCTCCCCTTCAGAGAGAGAGTCGTGTGCCTCCGAGGGGACTGGAGAATTCGGTTCAGTGGCAGATGCAGTAGCAGGAGGCGAGGGAGGAGGTGGCCTGGAAATAGTGGAAGAGGGCTGATGGTGACTCTTCTTTGGATGTGGCTCCCAGGGTTGCCATTGAGTGGTATATGGCGGAGGTGGGTAGCCATACTGTTGCGCATACCATGGATACGGAGGGGGAGCGTATGCATATTGAACTGGAGTTGGCTGCCAGGATGGAGGTCTATGTGCTGGGCTAGAGTGTTGCAATGAAAACCTGCTCCTCGATTCGATGCCGATGTCACTGACCGAGTGAGAAGCAACCGAGGAGCGGCG
Source organism: Pelodiscus sinensis (assembly GCF_052426305.1). Taxonomy (NCBI): domain Eukaryota; kingdom Metazoa; phylum Chordata; order Testudines; family Trionychidae; genus Pelodiscus; species Pelodiscus sinensis. The sequence continues at coordinate 45,400,091 of NC_143058.1, read as the reverse complement.
ATACCTCATAGAGTGGATAGAGGAACCCGGGGATGGCGGTGCCGAGGAGGTGTGGCTCTGCACTGGGGATTGGTACTGCTCGCACCTCTGAGACGGTGCGGGGCGATGTGGCTTGGGTAGTGGCGGTGCTGACAGCAGGGGTGTTGATGGTGCTGAGGCTTGTCCCGGCACCGGAGCAGTCGGAGGTGGTTTGTCGACATGGGCCTTCTTCGGTGCCGGGCGCTGTGCCATTTTGGCACGGCTCGGTGCCATGCGCTCTTTCAATAGAGCAGTCGGTGCCGAGGACGGCTTAGGTGTGGTAGCAGTTGGTCCCGCTGACTTTTGTCTTGGCTCTGAATGAGCTCTTTTATGCGGTGCCGACATCTTAAGCTGCGCCGCACCGGAGGTTACTGGCCTATCCTCGGTGCTGACCCGTACCACTGACGGTGACGAGGATAGGGATAGAGTCAGAGAGAGACCGGTTTTGGAGGTCATGGAGCCAGAGTGGGCTGGCAGTTGACTTTTCTCCATACTCTTACTCAGTTGAGGTGGTCTAGATGTCGTAGGAGAGTCCTCTGAGGAAGGACGTAGGGACTTCTCATATAAGAGAATCTTTAGTCTGTTTGCTCGGTCTCAGCGCGCCCTCACTGTCAATTTGGAGCAGTGCAGGCACTTTTGAGTCTGGTGCGCCTCCCCAAGGCACTTAATATACTTGGAGTACCTGTCCGAAGCGGGCATAGCATCCCGACATGACTCACAACATTTGAAGCCCGGGGAGCCGGACATGAGGGGTTGGGGAAAAGCAGCAAGCCGCAACGAGAAAAAAATGTTTGTTTTTAAACTAGACTGGGAAGGAGAATAGGGCTAAAAAACTTGGATAATGAAGTAACTAGGGCTTAAAACGGGGTATTTAACTATTTTTTCACAGAAGTAAGGAGAACGGTCGGCTCCGTCTGCTGCCGAGGACAGTAGAGAAGGAACTGAGGAGCTGTGCCGCGCATGTGCTCAACAATTCCTACGCCGCTAGAGGGCACCAGGCAGAAACTGCTAGAAAAGTCTCTGGTTGCCGGTGCGAGGACGCACCAGCACCCAGAGTGGGGCACCCATGGGGACCACTCGAAGAACCACCATTACTGCACAGGGTGAGTAACTCTCTTATACTTTATCATTCCTGTTTTGAAGTTAGAAATATGCAGTCACACAATATTCTATTTGTGTGACTGCATATTTCTATCTTCAAAACAGGAATGATAAAGTATAAACCTATTTACCAATCTGACATGTTAAGTGAGGGCCATTAGTAATACTCAGGGAACTTAATGGTCAAGACCTCAGGACAATTATCTTTGAATAGTCTATGGTCCCGCCAGGACACGTGGCCAGGTGGCCTGAAGCTCGAATCCATTTTGGATGCTGTACTTTCCATTGGAAGTGTGAAAAATTTAAACTGAACATAAAGGATTCTCACCTTTGGCAAAAGGGATATAAGGTGGAAAAACAAACAATAAATAGGGGCTTCCAGGTGCCCCTGCTTACCACCCATGATGACTTCTGGAAACATCTAAAACTGAACAGGGGGAAAGATCAGGCCCAAATTGGGAGGCTCCCCATCCTGTGAGAAAAGATTATCAAAACTATTGTTAGGGTAAGAAATTGCAGCTAGCAAGCTTCTTAGTGTATTAGACTTACCTGGCATGTTTTGTTTTATTTTGCTAAGTAACTTACTTTGATCTGTCTGCTGTTACTTGAACCAGCTAAATGCTAACATTTATAGATAATAAAGTCATTTTGATTTATTAATAAACCCCGGGTGAATAATTATTACAGGAGGGACAACTGCTGTTCATATTTCTTTGGTAAAGGGGATGGACAATTTTTGAGTTTGCTCTATATAAAACTTTATGCAGATTGAGACAGATTTACCTGGGGTTCTGGTCCCATTGCGACTGTGCACCAGGGTGCACAGTCAAATTTCTGACTGAGCCGTCTCAGAGGTGAGCTGATCTTAGTGTGCTTATTCCTCTGCTGTGGGCTGTGACTTCAACTCTATGCCTGTGTTGGGGGAGACTGGAGGGTCTGGCTCAGCAGAACAGGATCATGGGGCACTCCAAAGGGTAGGTAGGTGGATTCAGTGCTATTTCAGCACATCAAATGACAGTCTCATGGGGATCTCTGTGACAGAACCCATCATACACATTGCCTGTAATCACAATACATTGTGTACACAGCATGTACAATAATATAAAAGTACTTAGCCTGCTAGGCCCTTATTAATTGGTAAGGTTTTATCAGTGCTTTTTTACCCTGTAATCTCCTTTACATGCCCTTCTCTATTGTTACATTATTCTTTTTTTCCCTCTCTCAGCTGAAACAAGTAACATTTTATTTCAGAAGTGCTCATACTAGTTCCTGTGAGTGCCTTCCTCATTCCTCATTTTGAATCTATTTCTTGTTACTTTTCCTTGTATCATTTATTTGTAAGCACCCATGTGCTGTGCAAAAAGAAGACACAATCCCTGCCTGTCCAAGTAGCTGGTAATTTTTTTAACAGACATTGGGATTGGGAAAAGGGCCCAAAAGGCATACATCTGAATTATATTTTAAGTAGAATATTGCTTTTCCAGGCTATCTCATGCTCCTTCAAAAACAGGAATTTCTGATATTTGGTTACAGTAGTTTTAATGAAAGAACATTTTTAAAATTTTAGGACTCTGCTCTGTTTTCAAAAAGAACCTCTCATCATACAAGTGCAACTTTGCCAATCTGCTTTTGTGTGTGAAATTAGTCAAATCCAAGTCTGTGTGCACAGAAACATTCAAATTTGTGTGCAAAGTGTACATGTGTGTGCCTATATATGTGCTGGTAATTTCCATAGGAAAATCAGATTGTTAATTTGTTTCTGTATGGACATAAATTTGGACATGAAAGTAATTCTAATTTTAAAACATGAGCGTTTATACGTACATAGTACTGTGCAAATGATAAGTTACCTCCTGTTTGCACCAATATTTTGACATTTATTGCAGAGAGGAGATTTTGATAAACACAAAAACAGTGACCTGACAAACAGGATACATTCCTTGTACTTTCTAACAGTCTGCTGTTTTTCTTTTTTGACAGTAGAGGGCAAAGATGTCACATGCAGTTAAAACTCAATGTAGTTAAGCCATTTCCTAAGAAGAGAAGGATACATGTGGATTAAAAATAGGTAGCTGAAGTGTTCAGACTATGACAAAAGCTCCCTAAAAGGAAGTGGCTCTGCATGTAAGAGGCAGCAGCTATGAAAGCAACACACACAGTAGAACTAGTGTCTAGTGTTAAGTCTTATGTCCAGTGCAACATGAGACGAAGGCTGTGGAAAGTGTTGTTTTGTTGTACCACTTATAAACCAGGCCTTTATTGCTGGAGTGTTTTGAAATCGTTCTGGAGCCTAATTGAAAACAGAAGCTTTCACTTCTGCTATCTTGCAAGTTACTTGCATTACTATGAAAGCAGTGAGACAATGACGATGGTTTATTTGAGAGCACAGAAGTGGTCTACAAAATTTTAGTCACCTTCTGGGTTTTTTTCCTGATTGGTTTCATGGATCACATTTCCTGAGAGTGCCTGCCTAACTCCTTCCCTTCCTTCCTTCAAATTCCTCCTTTAAACTAATTTTGCTATACTGTCCCGCCCAAGTTAATGATGTATTTAAAATTAAAATAATGCCCAGGTGCCCAAATAGTCACATCCTGTCTGCGCGTCTTGAACAAAACTAAATTCTTCAGGGTAGGAACCTTTTAATTTTCTTTGTTCTTTACTGTGTCCTACAAACTTGGGAAAAGAGGACTGTAAAATTGTTAATACATTTAAAATTATTAAAAAATCTGTATTTGATGGAACAGCTATGCACACAAGTACCTATATCACAACGCAAGAGGCTGCACATGTATAGCTTCATGTTTAATAAACAGGAAAAGTCATAACTACCTAGACTTTGGAGTTGTTTTGCTATCTTCCTGATAGCATGCTGTGCACATACTGCATCTGAATTTCTAGTTGATGGAAACTGAAAATACTGTAGTTATAATGTGCATCTGGTAATGCCCTCACAGAAACAATTCACCAAACAGCTAAAATTGTTTTAAACAATTAAACAGGTTTGCACAGTATATTTTGCAAGTGGCCTAACACAGCATGGCATTTCATAGCAGTAAGTCACTGAAAAGGATATTAAAAAACAGTGGCTCATCTTTTGCATAATGTATTCTGAAGTGTCTCCATGTTACTCTAGATTTACACTGGTATAACTCAGCACACATTTAAAAAAAAACTTCTATTCACCTCAATCTTGTTTCACTAAGGCTTATGTCTCATAATTTTGATCTTAAATATCTATTTGAGCCATTTCTCTACTTTTGGTAGGTTGATTCATATTTTCCCTCCAGGGGAATTAAATAACTCTTTAAGACCCTCTTTAAGTTTTCAAAACCAAAAGATAGAGTTTCTAAGTTTACAAAGCTTCATTTAAGTAAATTGGTGAGATCCTGGCTACACTGAAGTTCTTGGCAAAATGACCATGGACTCCTGTGGGGTAAGGCGTCATGTGGAGTCACATGTTTGCATGACCACTGTCACTAACACTAATAGGATTGTGGGATTTGTTCCATAGATACTTTTTTGGATTCTAATTTGCAAAGGAAGTGTCTACTAAAGCTCGTTGTCAGTAGACATACTTTGACTTAGTGAATTTTGGCAGCAAATAAAATTTCAGCTTACTGCAAAGTATTTTCCCCAGAATGTTCTTTAGTAAAAGAAAACCAAGATGGCGTTTCTGACAATATACTAGGTGGCGCTTGTGATTTGCTCACATGAGCCTTTGTATTGTGATCACAAGGCACTACATCTATAAGGTCACAAATTATGAAATTATATCATTTTATCAATATTTTACCTCAAATATGGGAATATATTTTAAGATATTCCCAGTGTTAAACTAATTTTTTTCTTTTAACCTCTTTGATCAGAAGTATAAAAATGTAAAGTTAGTGACAACAGCACCTTCAGTTGCTGTACCAGCAGGCAAAATGTAAGTAACTGAGGTATACGGTAGACAAAACCTGATTCTCCACTCAATAAGAAAAATTTCAGGTCAGTATAATTGCATCAACCAACCTAAAACTGATGTTATAAAGTGGAGAATCAGCTCAATAATTGTGTTACAAGAACCAATTCATCCAGAAGGAAGGATACTATTAGCATTTTAAAATATAAACAAAACACCCCACATCCATTATTATAGCTAAACGGATAGAAATGAATGAAGCTGAGAATAACCCAAGAGCAGGTGTTTGTTGACACTGTTCATTAGGAATAAATGGAGAAGAGAGGGCTTCCATCAGTGAAATTATTCAGATCTAGAAACACAGATACCTATCAATCAAAGACATTTAAGAATAATAAAACGAGTTTTGTGATCCAAAGAGCTGATGCACTTGTGATCCATTTGAGCAGGGGAACTGATACACTCACCAGCCCCTCGGCAAACGGGTGGGTGGATCCGCACTCCCAGAAGGAGTGGGGCCAGCCAGCCCTCAGTGCTACCCAGACCACACACACCCATGCCCAAGGCTCTGGGAGTGATTTAAAGGGCCCCAGAGATCCAACCACCACTGTAATGGCAGCCTCAGGCCCTTTTGAATCACCAGGACCCAGGGCAGTCGCCCCCTTTTTTCTTTCCTGTTGGTGGGCCTGCATTTGAGGTCCCTTGCAACTCAAATGTGAGGGTGGGTATCTACCCTGCACTGGTTCAGCATGGGTTAATTGCATTCTGTGGGTGAGGAGACCATGCCCTCTCAGCCCTGCAGGACATGCTCCAGCTGGAACTTGGGTATAAAAGACAGTAGCTCAGCTCATTCTCGGCTGGCTGCTGAAGAGAGTAGATGTTTGTTGCAGACTCCTGCAAAGACCCCAGCAGCATTTCCAGGTACCAAAGCAAGCCAAGGCTCCAACCAATTCCCAGCTGACCACTACCAACAGAGGAGAGACAGTGGAAGCCTTGAGACTGCCCATCTCAGAATAAAGGGTAGGAAGTAGTCCAAAGGCACTACTGGTTGTGAAATCCTGTGTGTTTTGATGGACCCATGTTGGGCCTATAATGGGTACCCCTGGGTTGGTACCTGGTGGAATAGGGAAGGCCCAGCTGCTGCCCACTTTATTCTGGCTACAGAGTTGTGATACCCTGCATAGGACAGTCTTACTGAGTCTGGCCACTGGGCTAGGCTGACCTGGGAGCCAGAGCTGCTACTGTAAGGTGGTTGATCAGGTCACTTGGGCTGCCAAGCCCCTATCCTAATTCCCCCACTAATTAGAACCCTTCTGATGGGGTAACCTACCCCCACAAGATCATGATAAGCAGGGAAGAGAGTTCAGTTAAGGTCTGGTCAATATTGAATAGGTTTCAACGTACACTGTTCAAAAGCTTATGATATGTCTGTGTCCAAAGTGTCTTGTTTTCCAAATGAATCAGCTGGCACAATTAACAGGCCATGTAGATTTCTTATCAAGAAGGCAGTTTATTGTATGCAACTTGCTTGAGTATATAATTCCTGAGCAAAGTCAGAGAGACCTTGAAGCAGTGTTTGACACCTGGAATCACTACTGTTAACATTCCATTTATTTATTTTGATTGAACCAAAATGAATTTCTTTTTCTTACAATGACCATAGATAACTATGCTTAAGTGAGTGCAGAGCTTATGGAAAGATATGACAGTGATAATACCATTAACAGCCTTTATACAGAAAAGTGAATAAATGTGGCTTCACATGGAAACTAGCCACAACAGACATTTCACTGCATCATGTGGCGAGTCCTCAGCTAATTCAAAATAAATATGTGCAATGTATAATAGCTACAATGTCTATATATTGTACACTATATATTAATGCTACTTAAATGTGTAGTTATTTCTAAATCATAAAAGACAATATTTTTAATTGCAAGTAACAAATCCCATTGATTAAGCAGTCCTAAAGCAATAATGTTAGAAAAATGAAATTTAGAATACTACTTGATAGGTCCACTATGTCTTTTGGTTTGTTTTTTTTTTTTACTCTGCAGTTTGACATGTTAACACCATATTGAGGGGCAGTCTAGAGTTTGTACTTTGACTTGTCAAACTGATTTGTTTGCTTTGATAGCTTTCAAGAAGATGACTTCTCTATACTAACAATCAAGCTGCTTTTTTACTATTTTTGCATTACAGTTCTGTCTCTATTATAAACTTCTAGGCCAAATCCTGGTCCTACAAAAATGATGGAGTTTTGCCACCAACTTCACTGATAACTCTGTGATCCTTATATGTTATACTCAGCAAGGGGACCTGTATAACATTTTCTTTTGAAACCTAGTACCTTGCAAGAAGATATTTCCATTTCAGCAAGTGTGCTTGCAGAAGAGAAGGTTACTTACCTCGATAGTAACTGACGTTCTTTGAAATGATTGTCCCAGTGGGTGCTCCACATTAGTTCGGCGTGCAACCACTGAGCCTTAGATTAGAGATTTCAGAGCAGTGTCTCTAGGGCCACGCATGTGCATGTCTGCAGCCATGCACTCCTAGATGGCCGGCATTGTGCATGTGTGAGTCTCCCCCATCCCTGGTTCCTTCTCTACCCTGAATGTTGCCTGTGAGGAGGCCAGAATTCCAAAGTAGAGAGGAGGAAGGGAAGATTATGGAGCACCCATGGGGAACACTCATCTCGAAGAACATCAGTTACTATCGAGGTGAGTAACCTTCTCTTCTTCAAGAGAGATGTCCCTGTGGGTGCTCCACATTAGGCGAGGTAGGGACTTCAGATCTGACAGAAATGCAGTGGAAAGGACTGCTTTAGCAAGTTTCAGGTTGGAGAGAGGCCCCTACGTAAGTACGTAGTGCTTTGCAAACGTGTGGTTTGACGACCATGTAGCAGCTACACAAATGTCTCTTTTGGGGTACTTTGTGGAGGAATGCTATTGAGATGGCTATGGCTCTGATTGAGTGTGCTCTTATGCTGTCTGAAGGGGGCACCTCTGCTTGGGAGTAACAGGGCTTAATACAATCCAAAATCCAGTGGGAGAGTCTGTGATGAGAGGGACTGGCCTTTATTGTGGTTAGCTATTGACATGAACAGTCTTGGAGATGCTCAAAAAGGTCTAGTTCATTGCATGAAGAAAGAGATCTCTGTGCAGATCAAGGGCGTACATCTTCATCTCAAATAAATTGGCATGTGGTTTGGGGAAACAGGTGTATTTTCTGGAAGGAAGGCATATTGTGTATTAAGGTGGAAGGATGAGGAGGGGAGGCATTGGAGTGGGTATGTAAAATGACCTGGTCTTTAAAAAAGATGGTGTATGGGGGGATCAGCCAATTCCCACAGAGGTAATGGCTACAAAGAAGACAGTTTCAATGGATAAGTATAATAGTGAGGTGGTGGCCATTGGTTTGAAAGATGGCCTAGTTAAAGCGTTCAATACTAAATGCAGGTCCAATGGTTGTGTTGGTGAATTGATGTCTGGATAAAGTGCTTGAAGATCCTTTAAAAACCTTTTAGTGAGTGGATGTGCAAATATGGATGAATCGTCTATCTGAAATTGGAAGATAGTCATAGCTGCAAGATGAAATTCAAGGGAACTTATTGCAAGGCCCGCTTCCTTAAGGTGCAAAAGATAATTGAGGATGGCAGGTAAGGAGGATGTTGAAGGTGCTACCTGATGGCGTACACATCACACTGAGGGTTTTTTTTTTTCATTTCTGAAAGTAAGTCTTACAGTTGGCTAGTGCCCTATTGTGTAGAAGTACCGTTTGTGCTTGTTGTGAATAAGTCAGTTCTAACTCAGAGAACCATCCAGGAGCCACGCCTTCAGGTGCAGGGAGTGGAGGTTTGGTTGGGTAGCATGAGGGTCTGGAGGAAGAAGGAGATCTTGGCTGTAAGGTAAGTGTATTGGTGATGCGCAAGACATTGCCATTAAAACGGGGAACCATGCTGACGTGGCCATGCTGGAGCTCTAAGTATTAGGTGGGCTTTGTCTCTCCTTGTCTTGTGGACAACCCTGTTTCACAGGGGTATGGGAGGGAACGCGTACATTAGGTGAGATGACCAGCTGATGAGGAAAGTATCTCCCATCAATCCGTTGCCGATGCCTGCCCTGGAACAGAACGGGTGGCATTTTTTGTTGGATTATGTGGAAAATATATCTATGGTGGGGTAACCTCACTGTTGGAAAATGTTTGACAATATGTGTAGATTCATTTGTCACTCGTGTTTGGTCAGACGGGCTCTTCTGAGTGTGTCTGCCATTGTGTTCAGAGTGCCCGGAAGGTGCACTGCGGTAATATTTATGTTGTGTTCCAGGCACCAGTTGCAAAATGCTATGGCCTCTGTGCAAAGTGCTCAAGATCGGGCCCAGTCCTGATGATCTATATAAAACATTGCTGTGACATTGTCTACGTTGATGATGAATGGGAGGAATTTCGCCAATGCACTCCTGACTGCATGGAGTTCCAGGACATTTATATGTAGGTTCTTGTCACTGCTGGACCACAGACCCTGGGCTGTGTGATGTCATGGGTGAGTGCCCCATCCTGTAAGAGATGCATCTGTTGTCATGGAGATGGACGGTTCTGATGGGTAGAAGGGGACTCTGGAACAAAGGTTGTATAGACTCGACCACTACTGCAGGAATTTCTTTACCAGTATTGGAAGGACTAGGGATTTGAATAATGGGTGGTTCTTCTTCGAGTAGTGTCCCCGTGGGTGCTCCACTGTAGGTGAAGGGTTGCCCTGAGCCGCAGATCGGAGCTTTGTATAGCAGTTTCCCCTGTTGAGCCCCGCATGCCCAGGAGGCATCTCGAGCCCTTCCCGCCTCCTGAGGAGCGTGAATCAACCCCCTCCCTTTCAGTTCCTCTTTAACCACCCTCGTCAGCGGACGGAGCAGCCAGGAGCTCCCTGTCAGACTATCTGACTACTTTCCCCTTAGTTATTTAGGCATAGTTAGCTTCCCCTGTTTTATCCTAGTTACTCTTTCCTTGTTTCTTTATAAAAAAAAAAAAAAAACTAGAAATAGGAAAAATAGACTTAATTAAATCCCCCCCTCAGGGGGCTTGAACTTACCTCAGACCAGGACTCTGGTGAACTGGCTTTCTCCCACCTGTCAAAACAAGAAACACATAAAGACTTTTAAAAAAAAAAGAAGAAGCAGCAAAACCACATAAACTATAACAATATAAAAGATAAATATAATAATTTCAAGAGGGAGAGAGCCCGCAATGTCCAGCTCCTCAGGTTTTAAAAAGTGCGGTCAATGCTGGGACCCAATGCCGGCTTCAGATGGCCACTTGGACTGCATACGGTGTTTGGGGGAGACCCACTCTCCCCACAACTGTACCCACTGCAATTCCCTGACGGCAAGAGCCAGAAAAGACCGTGAACTCCGCCTCAGGATGATTTTATTTGAAAAAGCTCTACAGCCTGCGGAAGAACAATCTGCACCGCGGCAAGAGCCTCCGCCGCCTTCCAAAAATGCCCCGAGAACGAGAGCCTCTCCATCCCACTCTCTTCCAGCCTCTTCCTCTCCCAAACACAGAGGAGAGGCACACCAGACTGGGAAGTCCCCTTCCACTAAGGCTTTGGGGCGATCCTCCTACTCCGCGCTGGCATCAGGGCGCTCAACAGCTGAGCGGCCCCGGGAGCGCTCTAAGCAGCCAGCATGGCATGAAAAGCTGGCGCCGATTCAAACTGCGGTGCCACTTGAAAGCGTGGCACCGCTTCCAGCCCCGGCACTGCTTCAAGCTTCTGCGGCGCCCGGGGAGCGCTCTAAGCAGCCAGCACGGCATGAAAAGCCGGCGCCGCTTCAAACCGCGGTGCCGCTTCAGAGCGCGGCACCACTTCCAGCCCCGGCGCCGCTTCAAGCCTCTGCAGCGCCGAAAGCTACACCACGGCTTAAAGCTGCGGTGCCTCTTAAAGTCACGGCACTGCAGCAAAAGGATGGGCAGCCTCCGAAGCCACTGGCACCAGCTGATGCTCCGCTGGTCCTCCCACAGCCAGACAAGCAGCCCGATGCGGCTGCTGGGGATCAGCCCCAACAAGAGACTGATCCATACAGCAGGCATCATTATCTGTGCTTGCCCTCTACTTCTTACTCTCCTGGGAGGTCTCCATCAAGGGAATCCCCTCCCAGGTTGATATCACCGTTGTCTCTTCACGACGCTCCCCTTCCTGATGATGACCACCGCACGGTCTATTCCTCGCAACATCCGTCACCTGGAAAGGCTTGCTCCCACCATTATAGGGCTCCGCCACAACATGGCCCATGGCACTCATACTGGCCTTACCCACCTCCACCTTATCCTCCGCAATGGGGACCTTGGGAACACTGGGAGCCATATGGACACCGCTCCCCACCTCGTTCCACTGCATCCCGGAGAAGTTTGCCTCGGCCACAACCCCTACCTCCAGCAAGTTTTTCGGAGGACGAGATGGAACAAATCTCAGACAATGACTCAGATACTCAGTCAGTAAATGTCACACATTCTGATGCCCTTGATGCACAACCAAAGGACGCCGTAGTACCATCAGACACTGGAACGATTGACGATCTAAAACAGTTCCAAGAACTATTCAAGAGAGTAGTGACAAGCCAGAATGTCTCCCTGCAAGAGGTGCAGAAGAAACAATACCAATTGTTAAAGAATCTACATCCGACACTACAGGGCAAGATTGCCCTACCCATAGAAGAAACAATCATGGAGACCTCAGAAGATCTGTGGAAGACGCCTGCATCCATCCAACCAACTAACAGGAAAATTGACAGAAAGTACTTTGTCCCCTCAAAAGACAACGACTTTCTCTTCACTCACCCACAACCTAACTCACTAGTCGTGGACTCAGCACAACAACGAGCGAAGCTTCCACAATATAGGACAGGCAATGCAGACAAGGACCACAAAAAGTTGGACTCCTTTGGCAAGAAAGTATATTCCTCTTCAACCCTACAACTCAGAATATCAAATTACTCTGCTCTCTTAGCAAATCACAGCTTTGACAACTACTCAAAACTGGGAGAACTAATGGCGCATCTCCCCGACTCCAAAAGACCCATCTTAAAATCAATAGTTCATGAGGGCCATATGATCGCCCACACCGCTTTCCAAATGGCAATGGATGTAGCTAACACTGCAGCCCGAGTTACAGCTACAGCGGTGGTGATGCATAGAGCTTCTTGGCTCCAGTCGTCTGGAGTTCCCCGCGAACTCCAGCCCAAAGTGGAGGACCTGCCATTTGACAAACAAAAGCTATTTGCAGCCACTACGGACGAAATGCTCCACAACAGCAAAAATTCTAAGTCCACACTTCGCACGCTAGGTATGTGCACGCCACCCTATAAACGCAGGCGATACACCCCATATAATTCATATAATCAATATTGGTATGGACAATACAATCGACCACAGAGGCCTTATGAAGACAACAGACCAAGACAGTGAGGTCCCAGAAGGCGACCCAACCAAGCCCGCCCACTGGCTAACCAACCATCTAAGCAGCAAATTTGAACATTTGGTCGAGGGTCTGCAAGACCTCCTGTTCGATCTAGCACCTCAACATGGCCATCTATTCAATCATCGTTTGCGTGCCTTCCTCCCACAGTGGGAATCCATAACATCGGACCTCTGGGTCCTAGAGATAATTCAAGTGGGCTATACCATCCCTTTTATTTCTATCCCCTCTACCTTTCCCCCTACCCCGTCCCTTTTCAGGGACCACTCTCACGAAACCCTTCTAAAACAAGAAGTCAATCGGCTCCTTGTCATTGGGGCTATAGAAAGGGTACCCCGAGAGTTCCACGGGAGAGGGTTTTACTCGAACTATTTCCTGACCGAGAAAAGAACAGGGGGTTGGAGACCTATATTGGATCTCCGCAAACTGAACAAGTTTCTCAAGAGACAACGTTTCAAGATGGTCACTCTTTCCACTATCATTCCTGCGCTAGATCGAGGGGACTGGTTCGCAGCCCTCGACCTCCAAGATGCCTATTTCCATGTAACCATCCACCCCTCCCACAGACGCTACCTACACTTCACGTTGGGACTAGACCATTTCCAGTACAAGGTTCTTCCCTTCGGTCTCTCATCAGCTCCGAGGGTATTTTCGAAGGTACTGGTGGTCGTAACTGCGTATCTCAGACGGCAGAACGTCATCATATTTCCCTATCTAGACGACTGCCTTCTAAAGGGATCCTCATACGCCGAAACCACCTCTATGATGCATATTACCACGGCCCTCCTCAGTCGTCTAGGCCTTCTAATCAACCAAGACAAATCAATTCTGCACCCAGTTCAAGATATAGAGTTCATTGGCGCACGCCTGGACTCAGTTACAGCCCGGGCATACCTACCTCAGCAACGCTTTGCAGCCATGCAAGAAATTATAAACGGGATGCTCACAGTTCCTACCACCACAGTACTTACATGCCTCAGACTAATGGGACACATGGCTTCCACCACCTACGTAGTCCACCATGCTCGTCTGCACTTTCGATGTTTTCAGTTCTGGATTGCAATCATTTATATCCCATCACGACCCCTCGAAACAAAACGGTTACTATGCCACCAGTCGTGCTCGCATCCTTACGATGGTGGACAGTGCCAAACAATCTTCTGGCAGGGGTTCCATTCCAACAAATCGAACCCACTATTCAAATCACCACAGATGCTTCCCTGCTCAGCTGAGGGGCACATATGGATGGTCACGAAGTTCAAGGCAGGTGGTCCCCAAACGAGACACTCTTACATATCAATCTCCTCGAATTGAGGGCAGTAAGGAATGTCTGTGCACACTTTGCCTCCGACATCACCAATTACACAGTACGCATCCTAACGGACATCTGCACGATGTTCTACATAAACAGACAGGGTGGAGCCCGCTCCCGCTCTTTATGTGCGGAGGCTATTCACCTGTGGAACGCGTGCATCCGCAACCAAGTCACCCTTATAGCATCCTACCTGCCCGGAATGAACAATACCAAAGCGGACTCCCTCAGCTGAAACTTCACCGCAGACCACGAATGGGAGTTACATATGTAGGTGACAAACTCAATTTTCTACCAATGGGGATAGACCTCTTTGCTTCTACCCAGAACACCAAATGTCCCCAATTCTGCTCATGTGCGGGACTTGACAAACACTCTCTGGGGGATGCCTTCCTAATCAAATGGACAGCCCCCCTACACTACGCCTTTCCTCCCATACCGCTCATCCCAAGAGTTCTGCGCAAGATCCTGAGGGTATGTCTACACTACCCCGCTAGTTTGAACTATCGGGGTAATGTATGCATACCGCACTTGCTAATGAAGCCTGGGATTTGAATTTCCCGGGCTTCATTAGCATAAGCGGGGAGCCGCCATTTTTAAATCCCCGCTGGTTCGAACCCCGTGCAGCGCGGCTACACGGGGCTCGAACTAGGTAGTTCGGACTAGGTGCCTATTCCGAACTACCGTTACTCCTCGTGAAACGAGGTGTACCGGTAGTTCGGAGTAGGCACCCTAGTCCGAACTACCTAGTTCGAGCCCCGTGTAGCCGCGCTGCACGGGGTTCGAAGCAGCGGGGATTTAAAAATGGCGGCTCCCCGCTTATGCTAATGAAGCCCGGGAAATTCAAATCCCGGGCTTCATTAGCAAGTGCGGTATGCATACATTACCCTCCTAGTTCGAACTAGGAGGGTAGTGTAGACATACCCTGAGAGACAAAGCCCTAGTCATCCTGATTGCGCCATCATGGTCTCGCCAAACCTGGTACCCATACCTTCACAGGCTAGCGGTCCAGCCTCCACACCCACTACCATACCGGATATACCTACTATCTCAGGACGACGGCAGGATACTGCATCCACAACTCAATACCCTGCATCTTCACGCATGGCTTCTCTCTGGTTCTCGGAGGTAGAAGAGCGCTGCTCCCAGTGAGTAAAAGACGTCCTCCTCCATAGCAGGAGACAGTCTACTCGGAAAACTTACCAACAGAAATGGACACGTTTCTGTCACTGGTGTCAGCGAGCCAAAGTGGAGCCCCGTGCCTCACCACTAAATACCATCCTAGACTACATTCTGGACCTTAAAGCATCAGGACTATCAATCTCCTCTCTAAGAGTACACCTCTCTGCAATAGCAGCATTTCATACCTCAGTAGACGGCTTCTCCATTTTTAACCATCCTATTACGAAGAGATTCCTCAAGGGACTCCAGAATGTGTACCCACCACATAAGGCCCCACCCCCTTTGTGGGACCTAAATCTTGTTTTGAACTGCCTCACCAGACCTCCCTTTGAGTCACTGGCAACAGTACCACTTCCCTTCCTTTTTATGAAAGTCTGTTTCCTCTTAGCCATCACCTCCGTCAGGAGGATGAGCGAACTCGGAGCATTAATGTCAGAACCTCCTTTCACAGTTTTCACAAAGGATAGGGTCATACTTAGACCCTACCCCACGTTTTTGCCATAGGTCTGTACAGAATTCCATCTCAACGAACCAATCGTATTACCTACCTTTTTCCCAAAACCGCATTCTTCACAGACAGATGCCAGCCTGCACACTCTGGACATCTGGAGGGTTCTGGCCTTCTTCCTAGAAAGAACAAAACCATTTCATAAATCTGAAAGACTTTTTATCTCCATTGCTGAACAATCCAAAGGGACACCAATATCATCCCAACGAATCTCAAAGTGGATATCGACATGTATAATCAAATGCCACTCTCTGGGCAATAGACCACTACAACGCCCACCACGAGCGCATTCTACTCGAGCCACGGCTGCTTCTACAGCCTTTCTGGGCAATGTCCCCTTAAGAGACATTTATCAGGCAGCAACATGGTCTTCAGACCATACTTTTGCTAAACACTACGCTATCCTTCCACAACTCAAGAGTGATTCAGCAGTTGCCACAGCAGTACTCTCTACCACTGCTAAACAATGACTCCGGCTCCCTCCAGCCTTACATTGAATACTGTTTTGTAGTCACCTACAGTGGAGCACCCACAGGGACACTACTCGAAGAAGAAAAGGGAGTTACTCACCTCGTGCAGTAATGAGTGTTCTTCGAGATGTGTGTCCCCGTGGGTGCTCCACGACCCTCCCTACCTCCCCTCTTCTTGGAGTCAAATTCTCGGGCAGAGACGAGGAACTGAAAGGGAGGGGGTTGAGTCATGCTCCTCAGGAGGCGGGAAGGGCTCGAGACGCCTCCTGGGCATGCATGGATCAACAGGGGAAACTGCTATACAAAGCTCCGATCTGCGGCTCAGGGCAACCCTTAGCCTACAGTGGAGCACCCACGGGGACACACATCTCGAAGAACACTCGTTACTGCACCAGGTGAGTAACTCCCTTATATTGGGCCTGTAAACGTGCCCCAGCCATCCCTGTAAATATCTCATGTGAAGGCGAGCATTGCTGACAACAAAATTGCACACTGCCATGTGCCCCAACAGCCAAAGACATTCAAGTGCTATTGTGAGGGAGCTGTATCGTAAGGTGTTTACAAAGGCCACAATTAGTTGAAAACAGTCTGTAGGGAAAGATGTGGTGGCCCTTGTTGAGGCATGCTCCTATAAACTGGGCCTTTTGTGTAGGAGGCAGCGTTGATTTGGTTTCATTTAATTATAGGCTGAGGTGTTGGAATAACTGTCTGGTGATTGACAGTGAACGGCAGGAGTCGTGTAAGCAAACTTCAAGGAGGCAGTCGTCCAGGTAAGGAAATATTAATGATGCTTTGCTTTCTCAGATATGTTGTGACAACCTCCAGAACCTTTGAAAAGATCCTCGGGGCCATAGAGAGTCCGAATGGAAGCACATTGTATTGGTAGTGTTGAGAATTTACAACAAAACGAAGAAAACGTCTGTGAGCAGGGTGGATGGAAATGTGAAAATATGCATCTCGTATGTCAAGAGACAAGAACCAATCATCCTGTTCCAATGCTGGTATGATAGTGGAAAGCATTACCATCTTGATTTTTTGTTTCTGAATGAATTTGTTGAGAGCCCAGAGGTCCAAGATGGGTCTCCAAACTCCTGCTCTTTTTTCCATCAGGAAGTAATGGGAGTAAAAACTTTTGCCCCTAAAATGTGCAGGGGCTGGTTCAATCACACTTATGTGAAAGAGGTGTTCTACATCTTGTTGAAGTAGAATCCCGTGAGAGTGGTCCCTGAAGAGGGACTGGGATGGAGGATGAAAAGGGGGTAGAGATACTAAGGGAATAAGATACCCTTATTTAACAACTGCCAAAATGGGTCCTCCAGATAACTGAGAGAGGCTAATGGTCAAAGATAGAAAAACTTGACTTGTGACGATGGCGTTGGTATAGGTGAGAGGCTCTCATGACCCTCCAACTGCTGTTAAAATTTGCTTATTGGATTGCTGCGACTGTTGAGAGTTGATAGAGGAAAGACGTCATTGTTGAATTCTGCCTTTGCCTCTGTTCTGTTAGTGTTGATCTTGTCTGCTGTAATGTTGAGTGTATAGAGGATATCAAGGTCTCGGGTAGGGATGATACCTGTACTGTCGTCTTCTAGGTGCCTGGTTGTGGATCCCTAAAGCATTGTTCTGGAATCCTTCATGGAATGAAGAATTTTGTTGGTGTTGGCTGCAAACTGCTTCTGATCATCATATGGAAGATCTTCTACCATAGACTGGATCGCTTTAGGGAGCAGAGAGGAGTTAAACTATGAAGTCCTTCTCATGGCTACTGCTGTTGCTGTGCATCATACAACCATGTCAGCAGCATCTAATGCGTCTTGCAATTCTGTTCTGGCAATTGTGTGACCCTCTGATACCAATGCTTTGAAGTCTTTTAGCCTCAGGAATATCAGTAATAAAGTCCTTTAGTTTGGTGTAATTTCGATAGTCATATTTGCTTAATAAAGCAGCACAGTTGGAAATGCGAAATTGTAAAGTGAAAGACGTGTATACTTTGCATCCAAATAAGTCAAGTCTTTTACTATCACAGTTAGATGTGGTGGAAGGGAATTGTTGCTGATTGTTTTTCTGTTGTGCAGGAGAGAATTAGATACTGGGTGAGTAAAAAGAAACTCAGAGCCCTTGGGTGGAATGTAATACTTTTTTTTCTGTTCTCTTAGCGGTAGAAGGGATCGATGCCGGAGTTCGTCACACCATCTTTGCCGGTTCCATTATTGCTGGATTAATCTGCAGTGCTTTTTTAGATTGTGTTACCAAGTGCAATATATCAGTTAGTTCATGCTGATTCTCAACAACCTCCCGGAGAGAAATGTTTAATTCAACAGCTATGCATTTTAAAAGGTCTTGGAAATGTGCAAAGTCATATGAAGTAGTTGAAGCTGGAGGCATAGACACTTCCTCTGCTGAGGCGGATTCATCTGGGTCTAGGGAGGCATCCTCAATTTGAATGAGTGGGTCCCCTTCTGGTATATGTTTTGAAGGTGAAGGGGAATATTGCACTTTGTGTCATTTCCGGCCATAGTGATGCTTTCTATAAGATTTCCATCTGTCCCAATATTGCCAATTTGGGTATGGCATAGGTGGGGTTACCCAGGGATTGCCATAATATGAAGGCATGTTCCCAAATTTATGGTAAAATCTAAATAGTCTGATCTGTGTAAGGAGAATTTTCTGGGGAAAATCCCCTAGAAAGTTCATCTTCAGATTTGGATGAAAATCTTTCTAGAGAAAATGATCTCTGTGAAGTTAACATAGCAGAAGAATGATCAGGGTTTAAAAATGGTGAGTTGAACACAGAGGAGACTAACAAGTCTCTCTGTTGAGTGTAGTGCTTCGCTGGTGTTGAGGGTGCCGTAGTAGGGAGCACTGACGCTATTTGAGGCATTGGAATGTGCCTTGGTGCCAAGCTGACTAGTGCCATGTTAGGCGCCTCTGCAGCGGAGGTGCCAGGTGATGTGGTAGGCTCTTATGCTGCACCGGCAAAATAGTGTCAGTGCCTGATGTTGATGCAGATGATGAGGCAGGCAACTTAAAGCCTGACACCTCAGAGCGGGGTTTAGCATATGCCACTTCGTTACTGCACTGGTGGCTCCTGAGACATTCGGAGCATCATATGTGCTGAGATGTGGTGCCACTTCTGTTCTCAGCATCTCCCAATGAGGGAGATGGTCATTTCATGCCGTAGCCTCCTGAGGCAACGAGGAGGCTCACTTTTTGATGGGCTTTTTGCCTCCACACTGTTTCTGTTTCTTGGGATGTTGACACAGGTTGGAAGCCGGTGTAAGAGAATTTTCAAGTAAAATTAGCTTGAGATGCAAGTCTCTACCCTTTTGCACCTGTGATTTCAACTTTGCACAATGAGGGCATTTTTGAGAGACATGCTCCTCTCTGAGGCAGCAGACGCAGTGTAAGTGCCTGTCCAAGATGGGGATAGGGCAGGGGTGGGCAATAATTTTTGATGGAGGGCCACTCAAAGATTTTGGAAAATAGTCAAGGGCCACACTCTTCCAGGATATTAATGGGGAGATGCGGGGTCTGTGATGGAGGTTGGTGCAGAAGGGAGCTTGGGGTAAGAGACTGGGGTGCAGGAGGGAGATGAGTCTGGGAGGGAGTTTAGGTGTAGGAGATGGTTGTGACCTAGGGCAGGGGCCTGGGATCTAGGATTTTGGCATGTAACCTAGGCTAGGAGAGGCTTGTGATCTGGGGCAGGAGAGTGAGGTGCCAGATCTGGGAGAAGGTATTGGTGCAGGAGGGGGCAGAAGGTTTGGGTATGTCGGGGGAAGAGGATTGGGGAAGGGAGAGGTTGGGGTGCCAGAGAAAGGCTCTGGGTGAAGGTGGCTTGCTGCTCCAAGTGGCTCCGCTCAGGCATGAGAAGGAGGATAAGCGGGAGGGTGGACAAGGTGGGGGGAGAAGACTTCCTACACTGCTCCTGCTCCCAGCAAAAATTCTTGGTTCCTATTGACTGGAAACTGAAAGATTGGCCAATGGGACCTAAGAAATTTTGCTGGGGACTGTGAACAGCATGAGAAGTCTCCCTCCTTCCTCCCCAGCCAGCTGGAGCGGAAGACAGCTGGCTTTCTAAAACGTGAACTGATCTCTGCCCAAGGGTTCCAGCAGGGGGGCTGCAGGCCAGATCTGGTGGCTTGGCAGGCTGGATCTGGCCTGCTGGCAGCCTCTTGCCCACCCCTGGAATAGGGTCTTTGCATGAGGAACAGCATTTAAAGCCCAGTGAGCTGGGCATGATGTTGAAACAAGTCAGTAACTGCAGGAAAGGGTTAACTGGGAGGAAAAATAAAATTATCCTAATCTGGTTTTTTGTTGGTTTTTTTTTAAAGAGCAAATTAACTAACTGGAGAGGGGAAAAAACCCCTTGGTTTTGAAAGGGAATCAGTATCTAAATGTGAAGAAGCTAGGGAACACTGCTGAGGTCCTTCTGCAGCCAGAGGCGGTAGAAAAGGAACTAAGGAGAGGGCAGGGGAGCCAGAGGGAGGGGCTTGTACATGCGCGTTGCTGGCCACCTAGGAGCACGCTGCCAGGGACACTGCTCTGAAAACTCTGATCTAAGGCTCAGCGGTAGCACACCGACCTAATGTGGAGCACCCACAAAGACATCTCTCTCGAAAAACATAAGAATGACCATACTGGGTCAAACCAACAGTCCATCTAGCCCAGTATCCTGCCTGCCAACAGTGGCCAATACCAGATGCCCCCAAAAGAAGGGAACATAACAGGTAATCCTCGGGTGATCCCTCCCCTGATGCCCATTTCCAGACAAAGAGAGGCTTGAGACACCATTTCTACCCATCTTAGCTAATAGCCATTGATGGACCTAACCTCCATCTAGCTCTTTTTTGAACCTTGTAAAAGTCCTAACCTTCACCACATCCACTGGCAAGGAGTTCCACAGGTTGACTGTGTGCTGAGTGAAGAAAAACTTCCTTTTGTTTGTTTTTAAACCTGCTGCCTATTAATTTCATTTGGAACCCCCTAGTCCTTATATTGTGGGAATAAGTAAATAACTTTTTCTTATTGGCTTTTTCCACACCAGTCATGATTTTATAGACTTCTATCATAGCCCCCCTTAGTCTCCTCTAAGCATTGATGTCCTTTGCAATATGTTTTTAGAATTTCATAAAGTTTTGCTGCTTAATATAGAGCATAGGTTGAAGATTATAATCATGACATTTCTCAGCTCTTTGATATTGCCAGTTTTGATGAATGGCCACCTCACAGAGCCCCCTAGTGTCCTCCCAGCAGTCCTGCACTTAGCCCCTCACCTCAATTTCACTTCTTGGAGACCCAGAGAAATTCCACAAAGAGTTTCACCATCCCTCTTTAAGGTTTGATTTAGTACTTTAAAATTAAAAAGTAAATAAAAATCTCTCACATATCCCAGCTTGCTGCTCCCCATATTCAGTCAGATCCCTAGATACTCCCTGCCTTAGCAAGCTTACCTTACTCCTTAACTGGAGCAATTCCTCTGCTCTCAGAGTCTTCCTTCAAGGAACCTCACTGAAGTCTCACTACAGCCCCTCCACCAGCTCCTTCTACTCTTCATGGGAATTTGCTTCATTCTGTAATCAGGATTGGCTTGGCTTCAGACTCTCCAGGGTAAACAACCCTGTTACAACCTGTAACATTTGTCCATGTTCCAGATATAAAATAAGGTGTAAGTCTTTAAACAGGGACTTTTGTGTGATACTGAGATTTTCCAGATGGTGATCCAATCTGCCTTCCAGGAAATACCAATTTGATTCTAGAACCCATTTTAGATAAGAGCAGAACTGCCACTGCCCAACGTTAGGATTACCAGGTGTCTGGTATTGACCTGGACAGTCCGGTATTTTCGCCTCCTGTCTGGTAAAAAAAAAAAATTCACCTAAAATGTCTGGCATTTTCTGTGTTTTTTTTCCCCTGCCAGGAGGTGAAAATACTGGACTGTCCGGGTCAATACTGGACACCTTGCAACCCTACACACACTCAGCAACTGGGCCCAGCCCTTGCTCCCCCTCCCCCGCTTACCTGGTTCTGCAAGGGAGCTGTCTGGCCCGGAGCAGGAAGACAAGATGGCCTGTAGGTCCAAAAAGCTTCAAAGGCTTTTCTTAAAGGGCCGATGCTTTTTTTGGTTTTGTTCAACAATTTTGGTTTCCCTCCCTTTTTTTTCCTCAACAGAATTTTTTTCCCCGGTGTTTTTTTTTCTCGGGGGGGGGGGGGGGGGCGAGGAGGCGGGTTCGATATTTTTGGTTAAACCATCTGGCAACCCTACCCAAGGTGAGTGCTATTTGCCGTCCTTTCCCCCACCCTTCCCCGGTTCCACCTCTGCACCAGGCTGGGATAGATCTGGGCACAGACCTCCCCGCCCCCCCCCCCCCCACACACACACCCCAACATTTTCATTCTTCACCTATGATTAGAAGGCCCTGCTTTCTGCTGCTCAGAACTTGACAACTTAAGTGCATACCAGAAATTGTCCATGCTGGACCTCTGCCTCAGGGTGTCGTGTGTAGGTTTTTTTGTTTAATTTTCTGCCAGAACCATTCAGTGAGCTATGTGAATGAAAGTAGGGAGAAATACATTGTTTTGTCTATATGAAAATGTTTTTTAAACAATTTCTTTGAGCAATCCCAGCTAGAGTGGGTCATAACCAAGATGGCTTCCCAGGATAAAGTAACTTCGCTAACTGCACTTGTGTACTTAGAATCTGTGGGATGATCTGACTGAACTGTAGCAGTGCTTTTATTGGATGCAGAGGGAGTGCATGGAGCTCATAGTCAATGTTATGTCAATGTACCTCACTTCACATGTATGTCACTTTAGTAATATCGTAGCAAAACCAAAATGTCTTGCCAACCACATATAGGACCCTCATGGGCTGCAGGTTGACCACCACTGTTCTATGGTCTTTGACTTTTCAGCATAGCTTCAAAACTTTAGAGAGCACAGATAACTATAGCCCTGACGTTCTGTTATGAATGCTATGTAATCATCACAAAATAATTAAGCATGCTGTAGCACCAAGCTACCAGGACCCAATAAGGTTTCCCTGTAATGTCCACTCCAGACTGAGATAGGACCAGACACTGGAAGTATCTACAAAAGCGTATCTTTGCCTATGCTCTGATTACACTGTTCTACCCTACCCCAGGGAGCATGGAGGCAGCAGTATGATCTGTGTGCAGAGGGAACAGAGACCAGACATGAGAGTGGGGCTATGAGGAAAGGAAAAGAATGGGACAAGAAGTCTGGTGAGAAAGGAGTGGGTAGGAGGATGCAGAGAAGTATGCCGGGGTGGGAGTGGAGGCAAGGATGTTAAATTTAGATTAATCAACTAATTGAATAGTCGATGTAATTTGCATTGAGTATTTGATTATTCAATAAGGGCGCCTCAGCCTCAGAAATGTAGCAAGAGTCCTGCCAGCTCTTGCTACATTTCAAAGGCGGAAGCTCCACAGGGAGCACAGGGCCAGCGCGGGACTCAAGTAGTCTCCTGCTGGCCTCGCATTCCTGGCAGCACTTTGCTTTTGTACAAGAGCCCTCCTGCGCTACATTTCAAAGGAAGAAATGCCGCCAGTTCTCTGCTGTGCTCCTGCTCCTTTTAAGCTAGCTTGCCCAGCACCAGATCCTGCTCTCCCCCTTGCTACCGCTCTCTGATAGAGGAAGCAAAGAGTGGGGGGAGTGAGTAGTCAAATCACTAGTCGACAATCCTATAAGCATTGGCTACTTGCAAGTAGGAATAAGAGATCCTCCGGAATAGGGCTTTATTCCGGAGGATCACACCAGTCTGGACGCTCTTTTCCGGCTTTTCCCCAAGCCGGAGAAAAGCGGCGGCCATGTTTATTTAAATCCCGCGGGGGATATTTAAATCCCCTGTGCATTTCCCTATTCTGACTTCTCTCATTTCCATAGCTATTACGGGTTATGTGGCCAGTGTAGACAGAGTCTGGGGGGTCTCACTTTGATGCTATATGTTGGAATGTTGTGGAGGAGAGTTCAATTTACTGTTTTTAAAACTTAGGATATTACTCCCCATCCACAGAAAAAACTGTGTGAAAAAACAACATTATTCAAGTTTCAAAGTGAAACACTCTGAAGTTAGGACATACCAGAATTAAGGCTGCCTGTGGAGTATCTGAGGGCACGATGACCTGTTACATGATTTCTTTTCTTTCTATCTGGGAGGCTGTGATGGGATGTATCTGGCCCTTTGGGACCCTCTGCTGAATGCCTCGCAGTCGTACCACATCCAACCTGCTAGAGGCCCGGCTCTCCTACCACACCCTGCCCCACGAATGGCAGATCCTCCTGGCCTACCTAGAAAGGCTGCAGAGAAGCAGTCAGAGTGCAGCAGGTTCAGATAAAAGAAGCTGCAGGGCCTGAGTGGCTCAGTTGCATGCTGAGATCAGATGGGTTAAGAGACTGCAAAGCTCTCTAGGCAAGGATGCCTGAGAAAGAACCTGCTCAAGTGTGGATAGCACAGGGTATGGCTAAACAGAAAAGTTATTTCAAAATAACAGCTGTTATTTCGAAATAACTTTACTCGCATCTACACAGCCAAACCGCTATTTTGAAATTAATTCGAAATAGCGGAGCGCTTATTTCAAATTTGGTAAACCTCATTCTACGAGGTATAACACCAAATTTGAAATAGCTATTTTGAAATAAGTGCTGTGTAGACACTTGTATCGAAATAGGGGGCCTCCAGCCTTCCCAGGGTGCCCTGGTGGCCACTCCAGCCTCAACCCAGAAAACTCCTCTCCCTCCCCCCTCCCTGGAGCCCTTAAAGGGGTTGACTCTGGCCACAGTGCCTGTGCCAGCTCCAAGCCTTCCAGCCCAGAACCAGCAGTCACTGCCCCAAAACATGAGCCAGCAAGCCACTGGCAGCCAGCCCTCCTCCGCTCCCCAGAAGCAGTCTGCCAGCTCCCAGGCACCTGTCAGGGCCCAGAGAAGGCGGGCACCTTCCTGATCCAGGGTCAAGATCATGGACCTTATTCAGGTTTGGCGGGGATGCCCCCAATATCCATGATCTCCGCACTAGACGGAGGAGCGTGGCCATCTATGGCAGGATAGCTGCCAGCCTGGCCACCAAAACCACATGCAAACCCAGGAGCAGGTTTGCATGGAAACCAAGTTGGTCCAGCGAGACCCCCAACCCTGAGCTTTCCCTCCCCCTTCTTCCCTTTGCTTCCCCCTTCCAGCTCCCTCCTCCCAGGTTTCCCCCTCCCCTCTCCCATCCTCTCTTCTCCCCTCTCCCACCTCCTTTCCCCAGTCTCACTAGAGTTTCGTTCCCGCACCCAGTTTTGTTAAATAAAGAGAGTTTGTGTTCATGAAAATACATGTATTTTATTTGACATCAGGAAGGGGGATTAGGAAGGGGTAAGTGGAAGGACGTGAAGGAGGAATGAGGCACAAGCCCCCAGTGGGGCAGACTAGGGAGGTTCTTAGTGCTCCTCAGGGTGGAAGCTCTCCTGCAGGGCCTCCTGAATACTGACAGCCCCCGATGGACCTCCTGGATGGCAGCCTGCAGAAAGTGCAGCCAGTCTCGCAGCAACGCATCCACGAGACACACCAGAGTGTCCAGGGGCAGCTCTGGCTCCATGCTGCAGAATGCTGTGGTGTCCCGAGTGAGGGCAACCAGAGCACGCAGACACAAAATGCATTGCTGTCCCTCCTCGAGGTAGGCAAGCAGGTAGAGAAAGCTGAAAACCTGCTGTCCAGGGGGGTCCCTTTAAGCACAGGCCTCAGATAGCCTCAGGGAGCAGCCAGACAAAGTAACTCCTGACCTGATGCCCTGCCAGACCTGGTTCCGGCCAGCCTTAAGTGTGATTCAGCATCCACTCAGTGTGGCTGTGCTATTTCAAAATACATTTTGTGTGTAGACACGTTATTTCGAAATAACTTATTTCTAATTACACTAAACTTCCGATAATCCGGCAACTTTAGGACCCATGGGGTGCCGGATTATCAGATATGCCGGACTATCAGAAGGGGGGAATATGAGGGGTCTGGAATGGGGTGGGAGGGGATGCCACCCCAGACTTCTCATAGCCCCCCCTTACGATAGTCCAGCTCTGCCCCAGGCGTCCCTGATTCACCTGCTGCTGGTCAGTTTCAGCAGCAGCTGAATTGGGGATGCCTGCGATAGAGCAGCTGGGGTGCTGCCGGGTTGGTCCCGCAGTGCCAAGGGGCGGCGCTATGGCACCAACCCAGCAGCACTCCAGCTGCTCTTGGGGACGCCTGGGACAGAGCAGCTGGGGTACTGCCTGGTTGGTCCCGTAGCGCTGCCCCTCGGGGCTGCGGGACCAACCCGGCAGCACCCCATCTGCTCTTGGGGACACCTGGGGCAGAGCAGCTGGAATGCTGCCAGGTTGGTCTCGTAGCGCCGCCCCTCTGCGCTGCAGGACCAACCCGGCAGGACCCCAGCTGCTCTGCCCCGGGGTCCCCGATTCAGCCGCTGCTGAAACAGATCAGCGGCTGATTCCAGGAAGCCCAGGGCAGAGCTGTGCTGCACGGGGCTTCCTGGAATCAGCCGCTGATCTGTTTCAGCAGCGGCTGACTTGGGGACCCCTGGGACAGAGCAGCTGGGGTCCTGCCGGGTTGGTCCTGCAGCGCAGAGGGGCGGCGCTACGAGACCAACCCCGCAGCACCCCAGCTGCTCTGCCCCAGGCGTCTGGATTCAGCCTGCTGGTGAAACTGAAGCTGCTGGTCAGTTTCAGCAGCTGCTGAATCCCGACGCCTGGGGCAAAGCAGCTGGGGTGCTGCCGGGTTGGTCCCGCAGCGCCACCCCTAGGCACTGCAGGACCAACCCGGCAGCACTCCAGCTGCTCTGCCCCAGGGGTCCCCAAGTCAGCCGCTGCTGAAACAGATCAGCGGCTGATTCCAGGAAGCCTGGGGCAGAGCTGCTCTGCCCGGGGCTTCCTGGAATCAGCCGCTGATCTGTTTCAGCAGCGGCTGAATCGGGGACCCCGGGGCAGAGCAGCTGGGGTCCTGCCGGGTTGGTCCTGCAGCGCCGTCCTTTGGCGCTGTGGGACCAACCCGGCAGCACTCCAGCTGCTCTGCCCCAGGCGTCCCCAAGAGCAGATGGGGTGCTGCCGGGTTGGTCCCGCAGCCCCGAGGGCAGCGCTACAAGACCAACCCAGCAGCACCCCAGCTGCTCTGCTCCCGGCTTCCCCGATTCAGCTGCTGGTCAGTTTCAGCAGCAGCTGAATGGGGGAAGCCTGTCCGGCTGCCCCAGCACTTCTGGGTTCCTGATGGTGCCGAACCATCAGGAGTCCCGGAGCATTGGATGCCGGACTAATGGAGTTTTACTGTAACTATTTCAAAATAAGATATTTTGAAATAACACCGTAGTGTAGACGTACCCACAGAGAAAACCCAAGGATTATGGCCATAAGTTAAAACATGAGGTGGTGGCAACAACTAGGAATGCAACAGTAACTATTAAGGGAAGGAGTATGTGGCTGCTGGCCCAGGATCCCTAGAACGGGACCTGAAGAATTAAGCAGGCCTGAGACATATGCCCCATCCCCAGCCAGTGTTGGAAAGGGAACATGGCTAGTTTAAAAGCCCAAGAAAAAAGCTAGATTTAAAACAGCACAGAGATGGGGCTGAAAACTCTGGAGATGTTCAATCATTTGTTGAACCTCAGAAAGGAACTAAACTTGGGACGTGGCCTGGCTGGAGAATTTGGGCAATGACAACTGGTAAGACCATGGGGGCAGTTCTCGACAACAGGTCAGGAATGGATTCTATGGGTATGTCTACATTGCAGAGTTTTCTCAGAAAAACAGCCATTTTTCCTAAAAAAAAGTCGCTTACGTCCACACTGCAATTGCATTCTTTAAAAAAAAAAAAAAAAAATCAAAAGTACAGAGGGGTTTTTCCAACATTGGTAAACCTCTTTCTACAAGGAAGAGGCTTTTTTCCAAAAGAGCTCTTTCGGAAAAAGGCGTGTGTGGACGGGGAAGAGGGAGTTCTTTCAAAAGAAGAAGAAAGAGGAAAAAGCACATGTGCCCTGGTGGCCACTCCATCCATAATAATCACAGCTTAAATGCAAGATAGCGTCCATTCAGTGTGGACACTATCTTGCGAAAAAGCAGATTGCTTTTTCAATGCGCTTTTGCTGTGTAGACGCTCTCTTTCAGAAGTAGTTTTTTCAGAAGATCTCTTCTGGAAAAGCTTCTTCCAAAAGAAGCCTGCAGTCTAGACATAGCCTACAACACTAAGGCTGTGTCTACATTGGCGCGATCTTGCGCAAAAACATGCTGCCTGTCTACACTGGCAGGGAGTTCTTGCACAAGAACATTGATGTTCTAATGTGTGAAATCAGTGCTTCTTGCGCAAGAACTATGAAGTTCCCGCTCAGGAATAAGCCCTCTTGCACAACTGTTCTTGCGCAAGAGGCCAGTGTATACAGGCAACATGAATTTCTTGCACAAGAAAGCCCAATGGCTAAAATGTGCAAGACAGCGTCTACATGGCATGGATGCTTTTGTGCAAAAGCACATCTCTTGCGCAAAGGCACATGCCAGTGTAGACGCTCTCTTGCGCAAATACTTTAACGCAGGAACTCTTGCGTTAAAGAGTATTAGCGCAAGATCATGCCAATGTAGACATAGCCTGTGTGCAGAAGGAGTTCATCCATTTTTGACTGTGTAACTTATCACAGGAGGGCCGAGCCATTTAAGACTCACCTGGTGAGGCTGTCAACCTATCAGGGGCACCACACCCAGCTGACAGGAAGTGCTCACAAGAGGGGGTTCATAGATTCCAAGACCTGAAGGGACCATTGTGATCATCTAGGCTAGGGGTGGGCAATAAAATGGCAGCGGTTAGCCCCTGGGGATTGCCACCATTATATTTACCTTCACCTGCACAGGTACTAGCAATCGCAGTTCCTGTTGACCATGGATCACTGTTTCGGGCCAATGGGAGTGACAGGAAGTGGGGCTAATCTTGGTGGACCAAATCCAGCCTGCGTTCTGGTATTTGCC
Source organism: Pelodiscus sinensis (assembly GCF_052426305.1). Taxonomy (NCBI): domain Eukaryota; kingdom Metazoa; phylum Chordata; order Testudines; family Trionychidae; genus Pelodiscus; species Pelodiscus sinensis. The sequence continues at coordinate 45,371,142 of NC_143058.1, read as the reverse complement.
CACGCTGGTTCAGGCTGACCTCCTATATAACACAGGCTATAGAACTTATAGAACTCCCACAATATAGATCTTAGACAGATCTTTTTAGACAAACATCCAATCTTGACTTTAAAATTGTCAGTAATGCATTCACCAAAAATGTGATAGTCTGTTCAAATGGCTAATTACTCTCACTTTATCTTATTTTATTTCCAGTCTTAATTTACCTAGATTCAACTTCCAGACCCTGGAGGCTGTGTCTAGACTGGCAAGTTTTTCTGCAAAAGCGGCTGCTTTTGTGGAAAAACTTGCCAGCTGTCTACACTGGCCGCTTGAATTTCCGCAAGAACACTGACTTCCTACTGTCTGAAATCAGTGCTCCTTGTGGAAATACTATGCTGCTCCCGTTTGGGCAAAAGTCCTTTTGCACAAAGCTTTTGCACAAAAGGGCCAGTATAGACAGCACTGTATTGTTTTGCGCAAAAAAGCCCCGATTGCTAAAATGGCGATCGGGGCTTTTTTGCGCAAAAGCGCATCTAGATTGGCACGGATGCTTTTCCGCAAAAGCACTTTTTGCTGAAAAGACTCCGTGCCAATCTAGACGGGCTTTTGCGCAAATGCTTTTAACGAAAAACTTTTCCGTTAAAAGCATTTGCGGAAAATCATGCCAGTCTAGACGTAGCCTGGAGAGTGTTATACCTTTTTCTGCTAGAGTAAAGAGTCCCATCATCAACTATTTGTTCCTTATATAGGTTCTTACAGTCTACATGGGGCTGTGTGTTAAGATGAATTATTAATCTCCTTCAGCCTGTTCCCATGAGTCATATTGTCTAATCAATTAATCATTCTTGTGGCTCTTCTATGAACCCTCTCCAGTTTAACATCCATAACAGAATTCCAGCAGCAGCTGCACCAATACCAAATACAAAGATACACAATAAAGGCTCTATCCCTACTGAGTTTCCCTTGTTTATATGCATCCAAGGATCAGAGTAGCCCTTTTGACTGTAGCATTGTACCGGGAACTGACGTTTAACTGATTATCCATTATGGTCCCTACAACTCTTTTACAGTCACTGTTCCCAAGAAAGAGGTCTCCATCCTGCAAGTATGGCTAACACGCTTTTGTTCTTCGCTACATACATTGAATTTTAACAATATAAAAACATGCATATTTGCTTTGCCCAAATTACCAAGCAATCCAAATTGCTCTATATCAGCATGTGATACTTCTTCAGTGTGTCCAGAATGGTAAGTCTCCATTGGTATGTCTACACTACTCTCCTAGTTCGAACTAGCGGGGTAATGTAGGTATACCGCACTTGCAAATGAAGCCCGGGATTTGAATTTCCCGGGCTTCATTTGCATAAGCGGGGAGCCGCCATTTTTAAAACCCCGCTGGTTCGAACCCCGTGCAGCGCGGCAACATGGGGCTCGAACTAGGTAGTTCGGACTAGGCTTCCTATTCCGAACTACCGGTACACCTCGTAGAATAGGAAGCCTAGTCCGAACTACCTAGTTCGAGCCCCGTGTAGCCGCGCTGCACGGGGTTCGAACCAGCGGGGTTTTAAAAATGGCGGCTCCCCGCTTATGCAAATGAAGCCCGGGAAATTCAAATCCCGGGCTTCATTTGCAAGTGCGGTATGCCTACATTACCCCGCTAGTTCGAACTAGCGGGGTAGTGTAGACATACCCCGTTACCCATTTGCCTCATATAAATGGGAATTGCTGGTGCTAAACTCTTTTTCACTCAGATTTGTTAGTCAGCCCCACAGATTCCTCAAGACTCCACAGTCCTAACTTTTCCTTGCAAGTTAATCCTTGATGCATTTACTTCCTGAACTCTCCAGAAGCAATTTTCTGCAGCATCTAGCCCCTGTCTACAGCCACCCACAGAAATTACCAAGTTCGCTGTCTCCAATGAGACAAAACATGCAGCAACATCTTGGCTCATCTGAGAAGTCATACTTTATATTAACACTTCAGTTTTATGAACTTATAGTGTAAGTTTATTAATAAAGAATATATTCAAAAGATACTAAGCAAAAGTAATAGAGAAATAGTTACAAATAAAAGAAAAGATAACATGCTTCTAAGTGACTAAAGTAAGATTTTTACCTAAAACAGCCACACACCCATATGTTAAGGAGATCCACCATGCAAATACCACTGACCTCGTCTCTAAGGATGGTTATCCAAAATGTCTTTTTGCTTCTCCTTACAGTCCCCAAAGTTTGTCTCTGACATCAGAGTCAGGATGAATCCCTGGGGTTCAGACTGCAGCATCTTCCCAGGCCAATTTCACATCCTCATGTGTTCCTCCTGTTTATTTCCAAAGCAAATGAACTATCTACTATCTCTGGCATCAGCTTGCTCAGTTCCCATTAGAAGCATGAGGATAACTATTCTCTCTCTCATCTGGAAGACAACCCATTATTCCTCCCTTAGTTTGATTACAGACTTAAAACATAATATCAGTAAGTATTAATAATTCCTCATTGTATAATAAAGGCATTTCTCAATGTCACCAGCTTTCATTTGATACTCACACATTCTTTATAGATTGATATCATGATAGCAAGGTGATAAATGTAATGAGTTTGTCAGGCATGATAGAACTTGCTGACAAAATAGTGAAATACCAAGTTAGTGAAAATACCCATGCTCAGAAACTATGGAATTAGATTGGTAAATAAAGGGGGTTTAGCAGCCAAGAGAAAGCCTTGGAAATACTGAGCTTAAAAGTTAGAAAAAAATGTAATTGGAAAGAAGTTGTAAAAATGTAGCTGATAAGAGGAGCCTCTAATTATCATAGATGGTTCTAACTAGTTTGAACAAGAAAGAAGGGTTGTACATGTTGACAAAGTAATAACTTGAGCATAGCAATATTACCTTGAAGCAGTACTTGTTTTTATATAAACTTCAGCAGACGAACTGTTGGTCAGCAATTGGGAAGAACTATAATAATAATAATTAATAATAATTAATAAAAAGATTTGGAAAAGAGGAAGTTCGGTCAGAAATCTTGCCTACCTCAGGCCTAAGAACAGAGTCTAGCCTTAAACTAGGAAAATTAGCAATTGGCATGACATAACTTTGTTAAAAAAAGCAGAAAAGGGTGAGCTCTTAGAAGGCTCATCACTAATACCTGGCTGACCAAACTGGAGCCAGTCAGCATAGGTTTGAACATCCCTGTGTCTCATACTCTGTAAGTATTAAATAACTACTTAGAAATATGTGGTGGTGTTTGGTTGTAGTAACTGATTATTATTTAGGCTTTAAACATGTTTAGAGTAATTACATAACATTACGTGGTCTAAATGGATTTAATCAAGGAATGTATGGCTAAATTAGGGTCTGGCAGTACCCTATATTAGCATCAGCAGCAATTCCAATGACCAGTGAACAGTGACCTGTCCTCTTCATTATTTATCGTTCATCTAGTTTTTGTCATCCAAAACCTTTCAGTGTTTTTTTTCATTATTATTTTTTCCAGGACAATTTCTTCTTGAAATTGTCTAGTGTAGAATCAAGAATAGATCCATATGTGACCCACTAGAAAAGTGTTTCTTAAAGTGGGACGCAGGCCTGCTTTGGGAAAGCCACTACTGGGCCCTCAATGCATTGTTTACCGAAAGGGTCCATAGTCATGGAACTTCCTGCAGCTCCTCTTGGCTGGAAATGGCAAACTAGAGCCAATGGGAGCTGCAAGGCTCAGTAGCTATGGACCCTTTAAGTAAACAAAGCAGTGAGGGCCCATTAGTGACTTTCCCAAAGCAGGCCCACAGCCCACTCTGCAAAACACTGCACTAGAAACGGGCCCATTAAATGATGATTACATTTTGACACAAATCCTTTAGACTGGTTTTAAACCATTGAATGTGTGCAGGGCCGGACGGAGGCATGGGCAAGCCAAGTAGCTGTCCAGGGCGCCAACTGCTGGGGGACACCTGATGGCAGCTGTAAGGGGCACGCGGCATCCCCCACAGCTGCCATCAGGCGCCGCGCGCCCGGCTCCTGCAGCGCCGGCTCCGCAGTGCCGACCAGCAGAGCCCTTCCCCCCACGGCCACAGGCCCCTGCACAGCCCGGCGCGCGCGCCAGCTGCACTGGCTGGGCCGGGCTGCGCATGCGCCTTGTGCCCCAGGGGCGGGCCCCAGGCTATGCGCCAGCAGCTGTGGCCGGCCCGCACATGCCCTCGGGCCATCCCTGAATGTGTGCCATGTTAATTTTGAATCTTTCTAGTTTTTTACTCAAATGGTTACCAAATCAAATGATTTACCAAAGTATATTACATCAACACTACTATCTTTATCAACTTAAACTTGAAATTTCATCTAAATAAGATATCTTATTTAGATGAAATTACACGTTTAGTTGATGTCAAGTCATAACAATGAACTTGTATTGCAAGTTCACTGAAGGTGCCTTCCACCTTCAAATTCTCAACTAGTTCTTCCCTATTTTTCCAAATCTATTAGAAAAACAACTTCTCGCATATGTGCTTTCTCTGCCTTTTGTAATAAAAAGTTTCTTGTGTGGACTCCCCTAGAACCTGACATAGCAAACACATGGGTTTTGGCACTGACTGGTAGAGCTGTGTGCATGTGTCTGTAGGGCCAGGAAAAACATAGGCTACATCTATATGGAGGCTTCTGGGGAAAGAACTGTTTTGCGCAAGAATACTTGCACAAAAGGTCTTGCGCAAGAGCGCATCCACACTGGTATGTGCTTTTGTGCAGAGATGTGCTTTTGTGCAGGACCATCCACGGCTGTGTGGATGCTCTCTTGCACAAGAAAGCTCTGATGGTCTTTTTAGCCATAGGAGTTTCTTGTGCAAGAAACCTGTTGCCTGTTTACACTGCCTTCCTGCGCAGAGCTCTTGTGCAAGAGGGCTTATTCCTCATGGGGAGAGGAGTAACTCTTGTGCAAGAAGCCCTTTGTTCCAACTCCTTACTGTAAATTTACTTGTGCAAGAACACACATGCAGTGTAGATGCTCTGCAAGTTTTTGCGCAGGAATGGCTGTTCTTGCGTAAGGACAGCCAGAATAAGCATTGGGAATCTGAGAAAAATCTAGAGACATTTAGGGCTAAATTCTGATTGGAAAAGCGCCTTGAACTGTGAGCAAGGAAACTGTTTGCCTGCTGAGTTTAGGGAAGCAGGACTTTATAAATAAAGAGGACTGCATCAGAGAAACAGCTGACTTCAAATCAACTTCTTCACCTATCTGAAGCAACACACTAGACTCTGAATAAAGTAAAAATAAGGGTAACAATATTCTGTCTTGTAGTGCTTTTTGAAACATTGACATCAGCGATGCGATAATTATCTGCACAGTATTTAATTGTACTGAGGACCATTTGGTTATTTTTCTCACGTATGTAATGTGTTAAAGGCAAGCTGCATTATCTACAATAGGTTATTAATGTGTTTGCTAACATCTTCCACCTGCTAGTATATACAAAGAATGGGCATGCAAGCATGAGTTTGTTTGGTTCTTAAACAGTGTTACAACTAGTGTTGCATACATGCACACACACACTTTTATTTTTTGTTATTCCCTTCCCATTTTTTCTGTTTGAGCTCATCTCGTCCCTGCTTCTTGTTCTCTCCTTAGCTTCAACTTTTTGCTGTCCCGACTGTCCATTTTTTTAAATCTTCATTCCAGTTCTGTTTCTCCCCTTTTCTGTTTTATTTTTATATTCTCCCCCAGGATGGTCATGCACACAGCACTAAAAAAAAGAACAAAATGTAAGTGATGTGGTCTGGCCTAGACTGTTTCACTCTCCTGCTACGATTGGAGATGCTTTGTGTGGAACATCAGTGACACAGGCCAATACAATTCTCTGCTCCTAGCAACAGAGGATAGAAAAGCAGTGTCCTCAGTCAGTACTGAACTGTCACCTAGCATGATGCAACAGAGAATTATGTTGCTGTCAGTGCTGTTTTGAGACAATTTGTGCTTACTGGAAGATTTTTACAGAACTTTATATAAGAGTAAGGATCCTAACTTTGGTATCCTGTCTACTGGTATTTATGTTCTACCTAAATTCCCCTAGGCTGTGTCTAGACTGGCCAGTTTTTCCGCAAAATCAGCCGCTTTTGCGGAAAAACTTGCCAGCTGTCTACACTGGCCACTTGAATTTCCACAAGAACACTGACGATCTCATGTTAGATTGTCAGTGTTCTTGCGGAAATACTATGCTGCTCTCGTTCGGGCAAAAGCCCTGTTGCGCAAATCATTTGCGCAAGAGAGCCAGTATAGACAGCACTGTATTGTTTTGCGCAAAAAAGCCCCGATTGCTAAAATGGCGATCGGGGCTTTTTTGCGCAAAAGTGCATGTAGATTGACACGGACGCTTTTCTGCAAAAAGTGCTTTTGCGGAAAAGCGTCCATGCCAATCTAGACGCTCTTTTCTGAAAAAGCTTTTAACGGAAAACTTTTCCATTAAAAGCATTTGCGGAAAATCATGCCAGTCTAGACGTAGCCCTAGAGTTTCAAATTGAGAAATTACTCTTCAGTTTTTGTTTGTGGTGTTAAGTGACCTAGAATACCTATCTTGTCTTATCCTAGAAGCAGGAATGTTGACAGAAGGCCCTGATGACTGGGGGAGAGGAAGAGCTAAAGAGAGCAATTGCTCTGGGGCCATAGCACTAAAGGGCTACTGAGGAAAGGCTAGGTTAATTTACTAATCAAGTAGTTGACAGAATTTTATTGACTACTCAATTAGATAGGGGAAGGTAGCGGGGGAGGGAGGCAGCACTGCAGAGACAGTGCTGGGGGGGGGGGGAGCCATCTTTTAAGCTGGCTCCTGCTAGCACTAGTTCCTGCTTCCCCTACACCAGGGGTGTCCAAACTTTATTCAAAGAGGGCCAGATTTGATGAAGTGATGAAGTGAACATGCGTAAGGGCCGACCATTTTGCCTGACATTCTTTGAACCATTAAAATTAAATGCAAATTAACTATTTTATGCAAAGTTTATTGCAAATGGCATACTTTTCATTTCGTCACATAGATGACAAATCTAAACAGGTGTTAAATCACTCTGCCTTTCATATCTGAAGGCCAGATGAAAAAAAAAAGTCCAGGAAGCTGAAATATATGTCAGGAACATTGTAAAGTACATTACATATTATTGGTAATAAAGGTTGTCTGTCAACTTTTAAGTTCAAAAAATATGAACAGGAACATAACACCAAGTATATATGTTGTGTCCAAATATATTTATAACTGATTTAGACCAACTGACATTAACTGAGATTTTACAATGTATTCATCTCAATACATATGGATTCGTTGGGGGCCATAAAAGATAGATATTTCCAAATTACCTGGGGGGCCGTATTAAACCGGAACACGGGCCGCAATTGGCCCGCGGGCCGGACTTTGGACATGCCTGGTTTAACGGGTTAATTGATAGGGCTGGACCAAACAAGATAGGCCAGGGTGTCCAGCAAGCAGCAGCACAGGGTGGAGGAGAGCAAGCGACCCTTCCCTGCCCCCCACTGCCTCTGCTGGAAGTCCACATGCTTGTATTGGTTCCTGCCTGACCTCCTCACCCTCTGTGCTACTGCCTCTGTATCAGCCTAGGTTTATTGGGTTAATCATGTAGTTGTCTACATGTTGACATCTGTACTAGCTCTGCAACTCACATAGCTGGAGTTGTGTATCTTGCATTGATGTTTCTCTGCTACTGTAGACTTGACCTGAGATCTGATTCACAGTGTGAAATGCTTCTCCTGGGCATGTGCAACTGTGACAATATGAATGCAGGATACAGCAAGTTTTTCTGGGAGAGGCCCATTCCTTACTCCTTCAGGCTCCGAAGAAGATATTCTAAGTGCTGTGGAGAATGAACCTCTCTCAGCATAAAGAGAACAGGAGCCCAGAAACTATAACCCCTTCTCTCCTCCCAAGGAATAAGACTCTGAGCAGCTGTTTCTACTACCAATGAAAAAGTCACAGGCTTATTCATCTCTCAGTCTTCCTTCTCATTCCCTGTGAGCACCTTTCCTCTTCCCGGAGATACAATTTTGGACGGGGTGTCATGGTCCCTATCAGGGACAAGACTTGGCATCAGATCCACAGTCCCCTTTCTCCCGGTGTCAGGACATGCAGGGCTCACCTGTGTGACTTACCTTTCTGTCCCACAGAGGAGTAGGGACAGGGATGCATGAGAAACCTATGTGTTTCCAGACTGAGGAAACTTAGGGGGCATATCTGTAGATCCCCCTCCCCCATTAGTAAGGAGATGAGGGGACAGCTCTGCAGCCCCTTCAAAGGAGAGAACAGGGGCATCTGTAAACCCTCCCTCCAGCAGGCACAGGCAGACCCACATGCCCAGGGAGGTGTGTGTGTGTGTGTGTGGGGGGGGGGGGTAAATGGTGAGTCTGTGACAAACGAGTGGGGGCAGCTGCCAGCGCCCTCCCACGCTGGCCCCCCACGCCCAGGAGCAGCTCCCCGAGAACGGGAGGGCGGGGTCAAGCGGCTGCCGCTGGCCAGGGGCATAAGCCCATTGGGCGACGCCATCTTGAGGGCGGCCTCCCCCCGCCTCCTACCCTCCCCAGTCACCCCCTCCTGCGGCTGAAGCACGTGCCTGGCTGCACCCTCCTCCCCCGCAGGGCGGGCGCTTAGCGCGGGCGCCTCCTCTCTGGGGCCGGGCCTTGCCGCGCGTGGTAGCTGCCGAGGGGTCCGAGGCGGCAGCGCCGCGACGTGTCTCCTGCTCCATGGGGAGACCAGCCCCAGCGGTCACATCCTGCGCCAGGCGGAGGCAGCGAAGGGTACCCCGGAGAGCAGAGGAAGCCCGGGGCAGCGGCCGGCGGCGGGGCTGTGAGGGGGCCCGGCATGGGCGCTCCCGCCTTGGTGCCGCTGTGACCGCCGCCAGAAATCTGTACGTTAACGGGCCCGGGCGGAGCGTGGCGCGCGGGCAGGGGGTTGCCAGCCGGCGCCTTCTGCAGGGGCCTTACGTAAGGCTGCGCTGGACACCGGCGTTGCGCGCGTGTCTCGCGGTTGGCGCGCAGCGATCGCTGGGGCGCTCGGTCTGACCCCCAGGCCGCGGAGTCGTCACCTGCTTTTAGCTGCCGAGCTCCTGCCGCACCTAAGAAGCGCGGTAGCTGCGCTTGGCGCTTTGCGGGAGTGTGTCGGGCCGGGTGTGTCATTGGAAAGCGCGGGTGGGCAGTTGTCGCTGTTCTCATTCGCTTAAGCCTGTTCAGCTACAGTTCCTATTAGTAAACCTCGTCTCGCTCCACAACGCCGGTGTTGCTTCTAGAGTGTTTGCAGTGTGATTCTGCACAGCGCTGGTGGAGCTTGCTACTGGCTGATCGTGGGGGTGGTGAATCGTGTTTCATCAGGCTTAGCAGTGACTTGTTTGGTTTTTGCATCAGTTATTTTCATGCACGTCAAGCTAGACACAGTGAAGGATCTTTGCTCAACTACAGTCACGTTGATTTAGTTTAAACACACCGTCAGACTAAACAATGAAAGCCCTCTAGACTTCCTTTTCGTGATAGTGGTTTTCAGGTATCTGAAAGGGTGTCACAAGGAGAAGGGAGAAAAATTGTTCTTGGCCTCTGAGGATAGGAAAAGAAGCAATGGGCTTGACCTGCAGCAAGAGAGGTTTAGGTTGGACATTAGGAAAAAGTTCCTAACTGTCAGGGTGGTCAAACACTGGAATAAGTTGCCTAGGGAGGCTGTGGAATCTCCATCTCTGGTGATATTTAAGAGCATGTTAGATAGACATCTAGTAAAGCTGGACTAGGTGGTACCGGGTTCTGCCATGAGGGCAAGGGACTGGACTCGATGACCTTTCGAGGTCCTTTCCAGTTCTAGTGTTCTAGGATTCAGCTTTTTTCTGGAGTTGTCTTTTGTCATGCAGCACAGTGTAATTAGTTTTGTATTTCTCAGACACCGACCTTTCCCAATGGTAAATGTGGTTATTCATACACAGAAGGTGCATAGTAGGTACTCAGAAAATAAATATGAAGTAATAAGACTTTGCTTTACACTGTAGGTTTAAAAGTGTTTAATAAAAGTGGTTGATCGGGTCTCATTTTACAAATGTATTATTTATTTAAAGGGAGAGGGTGGGGAACCTCTCCACCTGTATACTCCACCTTAATCCTGTGGCCCATCAGGGACATCAGTTGGCGGCTCCTTCACGGAGCCGTGAGCATGGGCAAGTACCTGCCGCGGTTCACCCCCATCCCGGATACCTGCCCCTTTTGCGGCATGTGAGAGAACCTGGCACACGTCTACCTCGAATGCACCAGGTTGCAGACCCTATTCCGGCTCCTCCAGAACTTATTGAGGTTATAGCTGCACTTTTCCCCACATCTTTCCATTTACGTGCACCCTATCCGTGGCCCCACAAAGTCGCGGGACCTCCTCATCAACCTCCTCTTGGCCTTAGCTAAAATGGCCATCTATAACACCAGGGAGAGGATGTTAGGCGAGGGGGTTCCATGCGACTGTGGGGCCTATTTTTGTTCCTCTCTAGTATCATGTATCTGGGCAGAGTTCCTCTGGGCCACTCTGGGCGCTACGGGACCAACCCGGCAGCACCCCAGCTGCTCTGCCCCAGGAGTCCTGATTCAGCCACTGCTGGTCAGTTTCAGCAGCGGCTGAATCAGGACGCCTGGGGCAGAGCAGCTGGGGTGCTGCTGGGTTGGTCCAGCGGCGGCGCTACTGGACCAACCCAGCAGCACCCCAGCTGCTCTGCCCCAGGCATCCCCAAGTCAGCCGCTGCTGAAACTGACCAGTGGCTGACTACAGGAGGCCCCTGCCCGGGTCTTCCTGGAATCAGCTGCTGATCAGTTTCAGCAGCAGCTGACTTGGGGATGCCTGGGGTTCTTCAGTTGAATCTGTATGTAAGTCAGAACTGGCGTCCAGATTCAGCCACTGTTGAAACTGATCCGTTTCAGCAGCGGCTGAATCTGGATGCCAGTTCCGACTTACATACAGATTCTACTTAAGAACAAACCTATAGTCCCTATCTTGTACGTAACCCGGGGACTGCCTGTAGTGCCCCACTACAGGATATGAAGGTTTAACTGGTTAATTGGTAGGGCTGGACCAAACAAGGTAGGCCAGGGTGTCCAGCAGGCAGCAGCACAGGGTGGAGGAGAGCAAGCGACCCTTCCCTGCCCCCCACTGCCTCTGCTGGAAGTCCACATGCTTGTATTAGTTCCTGCCTGACCTCCTCACCCTCTGTTCTACTGCCTCTGTATCAGCCTAGGTTTATTGGGTTAATCATGTAGCTGTCTACATGTTGACATCTGTACTAGCTCTGCAACTCACATAGCTGGAGTTGTGTATCTTGCATTGATGTTTCTCTGCCACTGTAGACTTGACCTGAGATCTGATTCATAGTGTGAAATGCTTCTCCTGGGCATGTGCAACTGTGACAATATGAATGCAGTGATACAGCAAGTTTTTCTGTGAGTGGCCCATTCCTTACTCCTTCAGGCTCCCAAGAAGATATTCTAAGTGCTGTGGAGAATGAACCTCTCTCAGCATAAAGAGAACAGGAGCCCAGAAACTATAACCCCTTCTCTCCTCCCAAGGAATGAGACTGTGAGCAGCTGTTTCTACTACCAATGAAAAAGTGACAGGCTTATTCATCTCTCAGTCTTCCTTCTCATTCCCTGTGAGCACCTTTTTCTTTTCCTGGAGATACAGTTTTGGACGGGGTGTCATGGTCCCTATCAGGGACAAGACTTGGCATCAGATCCACAGTCCCCTTTCTCCCGGTGTCAGGACATGCAGGGCTTACCTGTGTGACTTACCTTTCTGTCCCTCAGAGAAGTAGGGACAGGGATGCATGAGAAACCTATGTATTTCCAGACTGAGGAAACTTAGGAGGCATATCTGTAGGTCCCCCTCCCCCATTAGTAAGGAGATGAGGGGACAGCTCTGCAGCCACTTCAAAGGAGAGAACAGGGGAATCTGTAAATCCTCCCTCCAGCAGGCACAGGCAGACCCACATACCCAGGGAGGTGGGAGGTTAAGGCTGTGACAGACGAGTGGGGGAAGCTGCCAACACCCTCCCACTGTGGCCCGCCATGCCCAGGAGCAGCTCTCTGAGAATGGGAGGGCGGGGTCAAGCGGCTGCTGCTGGCCAGGGGCATGAGCCCATTGGGCGACGTTATCTTGAGGGCGGCCTCCCCCCGTCTCCTACTGTCAGCCGACGGGGGTGTGTGTGTGTGTGTGTGTGTGTGTGTGTGTGTGTGTGTTTCCAAGAAAAGATTTAACGTCCATGTCTTTACTGCTAGGACCGGGCTCCCGTCGCATAGGGTAGCCAGCAGGCCAACAGACGCCCCTTTATAGGAAGAGCTTATTAAACCTTAGATTTTAGCTGCTAGAATCCATGATCCTTCGCAGCGGGCAGCCTGGGGGAGGCTGAGAGGTGCCCCAACGGACCTGTTACCTGGGAGTGACACAGATCCAAACGCCCAAGCTTTTCCTATACCTGTCCCTTATGACCGGCTGAAGTTCTTTTAAATTGTGCCTGGTCCTGTTACAGCAACTGAAGGAGTCAGGTTAAAGCTTAAACAGTTACAGGTTTATTGAGGAAGCTTATAAATCATATGGTTGCAATGGCTATTATTCTATTTCTTAACTGCTAGAAAATATAGATCTTAAAAGTGGTTACAAAGAAGATAAAGATAGAAAATAGAAATAATGGTACCAAGTAACAGCTTAATCTTTCTATGTGTACACTTAAGACAGAGGACCACATCCAGGTACAATTTTTACCCCCTTCTGTGCCTCTTGACTCCAGCGTGTCAGGCCAGGGCCGGTCCCTCAATTCCTAGGAAAGACGAAAATACGAGGTGGGCGTCCCCAGAGAACCTCGGGAGGTCAAACACCTAACCCGACCAGCAGGTAGATGGTAGATTGACACTCAAAGTTAGTGTGCTGCTGGATCTATCTTTATACCCATGGGGTAACGTATTTCTCTTTCTTATTTGTGATGCCAAATAGTGCTGGTCTGTCTTTTGTGAGACCAGTTCTTACAAGGGAGTTGTGAACTTAATTTACACTTGTAAGAGAGAGAACTAAATTGGAAGTACTGGGCATTCTTTTCTCAGTGGGAAATTCCTTTCTCAGGGACTGTGTGTTCGTATCGACATGGGTGCCAGCCGGGTACTTCTCGCAGCCTCGAGGCCAGCTTATTGCCTCAATCGCTCTCTCCTCATATCTATGTTTTCAGCTTCTCAGGATCAGATGAGCCAGCATAGATTATGCTGATTTTATTGCTCTTTCTCTGCCCTGTATGCTTCAGGAACCTCAGAGAGGCAAATAAGATGGATGATATGGGGGGAGGGGTTTGTCTGGCTATACCTACCCTCCCCAGTCGCCCCCCTCCCGTGGATGAAACTCGTGCCTGGCTGCACTCTCCTCCTCCGCAAGGTGAGCGCTTAGCTCAGGCGCCTCCTCTCTGGGGCCGGGCCTTGCCACGCATGGTAGCTGCTGAGGGGTCCGAGGCGGCAGCACCGCAACGTGTCTCCTGCTCCATGGGGAGACCAGCCCCAGCCCGCGGCGGTCACGGCTTTATTTTTTCCTTTGGATTTATTTGGTGGTGCCTCCACCCCCCCCCCCCCCCCCCCCCCCCCCCTTACTCCTTCCTGGCAGGGTCACCAGGGCAGCTTGGGAGGAAAATTCTAACCCAGGGGAATCCCCACGTACCTACCAGATAGTTGGAGGATCTCAGAAAATAATATAAACACATAGGCTACGTCTACACTGGCATGATTTTCCGGAAATGCTTTTTGCGGAAAAGCCTCCGTGGCCAATCTAGACGCACTTTTCCGCAAAAAAGCCCCGATGGCCATTTTCGCGATCGGGGCTTTTTTGTGGAAAACAAATCTCTGCTGTCTACACTGGCCCTTTTGTGCAAAAGTTTTTCAGAAAAAGACTTCTGCCCGAACGGGAGCAGCATAGTATTTCTGCAAAAGCTCTGACAATCTTACATGAGATCGTCAGTGCTTTTATGGAAATTCAAGCGGCCAGTGTAGACAGCCGCATGATTTTGCAGAAAAACTTGCCAGTCTAGACACAGCCATACACTATAATAAACAAAATTATATTAAATCGGAGACCAATATAACAGAACAGGATAAAACCTATTTTTATGGTCACCAGTGCCCAGCAACTGGAAGGTCAGTATCCCGTTGGTACGCGTACTTTGTTGGGACCCTTGATGACTTTTGACCACAAAATTCTCTGCAGTGGTTTAGCAGTGTGGCTGACTAGGTCCAGTACAGCCCAAAGGACTCACAAATGGGAGAAGGTGGTAAATCCCTCCACAGGTTTAATATGCAGCAGGTAATAAAATCCCCAAATAAATTCCCTGACTTACTAACTAAAAGATGGTGCACCCACACACTCTGGCTATGTCTATACTTGCATGATTTTCCGCCAATGCTTTTAACGGAAAAGTTTTTTCGTTAAAAGCATTTGCGGAAAAGCGCGTCTAGATTGGCAGAGACGCTTTTCCGCAAAAGCACTTTTTGTGGAAAAGCGTCCGTGCCAGTCTAGACGCGGTTTTGCGCAAGAAAGCCCCAATCGCCATTTTCATGATCGGGGCTTTTTTGCGCAAAACAATACCGCGTTGTCTACACTGGCCCTCTTGCGCAAAAGCATTTGCGTAAGAGGGCTTTTGCCCGAACGGAAGCAGCATAGTATTTCCGCAAGAACGGTGACAATCTTACATGAGATCGTCAGGGTTCTTGCACAAATTCAAGCGGCCAGTGTACGCAGCTGGCAGCTGCTTTTGCGGAAAAACTTGCCAGTCTAGACGCAGCCTCCATGAATGAGCCTCAGGTTCCAAGATGACTCAGTCACTGCAGAGGGGCTGCTCTCTTCTGGCAGGGATCCTCTTCAGGCAGGAATCAGGCTGCTTCGGTCCCAGAATTTCCCCTCACCACAAAGGGGTGCAAGGCTCAAGGTGCAGGCCACACAGCTCATCAAAATTCAAACTATACCAGCATTCAGACACATACACAGCAGGCAGCAGCCTCAAACCAGCAGACAGAGCAGAGCTGACCATGCGGTGACTGGTCTCACCCAGGGAGCTGGAGAGCCAACTCAGCTTGGCTGGGGAAGCCTCCTAGCAAACTCCACAAACTGGGAATCAACAGTGGAGAAATAAAACCCAGCTGAGGTTAGTTCCCTAGAGGCTAGTTCTCAGGGGGAAACCCTGCATGCAAGCCTGGGGCTTACTAGCACCCACACAGCCAGCCTTCCCCTTCTGCCATTGGCTCCAGCCCCCTCCACCAGAGGCCCCTCCTTCCTGAACTCTCTGGGAGGAGCATCTTACTCCCTATGGCTTGCCAGGCAGACTCTGTCCCTGGTAGGGAGGGGGAGCCACGGCAAACTCAGTGTGCCTGTCAGCTGCCAGCAGACAGAGCCCCAGAAATCTAGGGAATCTCCTTGGGGTTTACACTGGATTGAAAGGATTTTGCTTTAATGTACAGGAGTAGAGGTCTGAACCAATCACTTCTCACCACTGTATAATGTAATTGCGTCACCTTAGTGCTTGAACTTCCCCTTTCTGTTGATTTTATCTCTAGCCATTTTTAAAAGCATACAAACCCATTCTTTAGGTTCTTCCTCTAATGTAAGCACCTGGGATCTCACCAACAAATCCTATATATTTCTGGCAGAGATTTCATCTGAGAATTTTGGGGTGAATCAATAAGAAGAGCTTTTGGGGAATCTCTAGACAATTTATTTTCCATTAAAAGTGGGGTGGGGGAAAGTGCAAGGGATCTTCATGCAGGAATGATGGAATTCAGCTGTTTGTGCTGAGATCTAGACATCGTTGCCAGTATTTAGAAGAGTGTTCAAGAAACAGTACTTTAATCAAAGCAGGGAACTGGGAGCTGCCACTGGAGAGTTTACTTTGTGTTCCAGTAGTGATTAATATTTGTAAAGCACTAAAACTTACCTCAGTCCTGTGAAAGAGGTAAGTGAGTATTGTCTCTGTTTTACAGGTAGGGTACTAAATCAGTGAGGGAACTGGGGTTATAGAATGCAGTAGGTCCTTACACTCTTGCTTTTTAATCCACCATTAGACCAGACTACCTTTTGTTGAGCTATCCTTCCTCATACTCAGCGGCCACAGTATTTTCCTGGCAGAGGAGCAAGCAGCTGTCCTTAGCATAACTGGCAGTCTAGGCAGCACTGTCTCCAGCAGTAATTGGTTTACAGTCCCCCCAAAATAGATGAATCCATGACTAGCTTCTCTGGAATAAGGGAAAAAAGTGGGAAGGCAGGTCTCTATTACAGACTTTAGATGGTGTAGCTATGCCAGTCAGGGATGTGATTTGTGAATGACTATTGTACTAGCACAAGCTGAAAGTATAGCTTCACTTACATTCGTAAAACTCAGGGATAGCTTATTTCATTTGAGGTAGTACAAGAGTGTTAGACTGGGGTGGGCAATGGGGAGGTTAAAATGCATTTAATCAAGTACACATGTAACCACTGAAAACTTCAGTAGTTACACGGAAGGGAACAGGTGGCTCTCCAGGAGCTGGCGTGCATTGGGAGCCAGCTTTTATGCTGTGGCTTCATGAGTACATACTGAGAGCCTGTGTGTAACCATGAAGGTTAACTGATGAGCCCAGGCTCATCGGCTAATGGTGTACACAGTTACACTTTCCCATCCCTAGCGGGCAATAAGTGACCCATGGGCCAGACATGATTTGCCAGGGTTAGCCTCTGGCAGGCTACTAGATGCTTTATTACTTGTGCGTCTGCTGGTACAGTTGTTCGCAGCTCCCATTGTGGTGATTTGCCATTCCTACCCAATGGGAGCTACGAGATGCCTCATGTTCATTTATGGTTTGTTACCTGCAGAGGCCAAAATATACATCCTTCTCAAACAGAATGGTAATTATGCAATAGTATCCTGCTTGGAACTTCTTGAGTGTAGAGGGAAAGGCTGAAAATTAATCATTGTACTGATCCTGTGCTGCATTCTAAACTGTTTAAAAGGGACTAAAATCTATCTTGGAAAAGTGCTATCCACCAATAAATTAGTGTAAATACACATACAAATATTTATTGCAAGGGAAAACCTGGGACGCAGGGATGCTGGAAGAGCTTTAGAGGTGAATGAGAGCAGTAAATTAAAGCTGAATTTGCAATGTTACATGGGAGTGAAAAAGCCACTATAACTTTTGGCTGGAACTGGCTGCGTTGTGGATCAGGGAGGAAATAATTTCTATGTGGCTCTCATGCAACCACGTCTGAGATATTGTGTTCAGTCTGGATGCCTTATCAGAAGGCTATTGAAAGCTTTGAGTCAACAAGAAAAATAATCTGCTGTCTTTAAGAAAGTTTAAGAGATAAACATGTAATGCTGGACTAAGCATAAATTAAATTGAGGAGGAGAGAGAGCATCAATCCAAATGTTGGGTCCTTCAAAGTATTTGAATGCTTCAATATCTTTGATATAGGTGAGAGGATTATTCTAAGAGGGGTGGTTGAGATTCTGTGGCCTGCACTGTGCAGGGGGTCAGACTAGATGATCATAATGGTCCCTTCTGACCTTAAAGTCTATGAGTCAAATACTTAAAGGCTGTGTCTAGACTGGCCAGTTTTTCCGGAAAATCAGCTGCTTTTCTGGAAAAACTTGCCAGCTGTCTACACTGGCCACTTGAATTTCCGCAAAAGCACTTGACTTCCTACTTTAAGAAATCAGTGCTTCTTGCGGAAATACTATTCTGCTCCCATTCAGGCAAAAGTCCCTTTTGCACAAAGCTTTTGCGCAAAAGGGCCAGTGTAGACAGCTCAGATTTGTTTTCCGCAAAAAAGCCCCGATCGCGAAAATGGCGATCAGGGCTTTTTTGCGGAAAAGCGCATCTAGATTGGCACGGATGCTTTTCTGCAAAAAGTGCTTTTGCGGAAAAGCGTCCATGCCACTCTAGATGCTCTGTTCCGAAAATGCTTTTAATGGAAAACTTTTCCAGTAAAAGCATTTCCGGAAAATCATGCCAATCTAGACGCAGCCAAAAGGTGAAAACACCAGGAATGAGGAATTCAAAAGTTGGTGCATAGAAATCTGTGTCCATCTCTTGCTGTGAACTTTTGAGGGGCCCCAGCTTCTGGATGATTCTCCTTAGCTTGTCTTCCATCTGGTGAGTTTTTGAATCCTCACCTCTAATTAATACTAGCAATTTTTTAGTTCTAGGGCTCACAGGCTGCTTAACTCTCTTGGTTACTTTCTTGAAAGCAGCCTGGTGTCTGCCCTTTGCTGTCCCAGGCCTTTCTGACTCCCCCTTAATTTGTCTGTTCTTGCTCAGGCCTTTTTTCCCTCTATTGGTTGCAGCTGTGGGTGTCTGTCTCCATAATTGGCAGCTCTGGCAGTTGTGTGGGAGTGTGTACAAGCTGAAGAGTTTCTCCTCCCCCCAGTCTATGTTTGCTATGGGATTGTAAGACCCGTTTACAAGGGCATAGCTTAGAGCAGTGTTTCCCAAATGCTGCTCTGTGGAACCCTGGGGTTCTGTGAAAAAAATCTGCTCCCCCGTCCCCTGCACAACACATAGGCAGCTCCCAGAGGGGCTTTGCCGGTGGGGGCGGGCTTCTGGGGGCATGTGGCTTTGGCCACTCCACCCCCACACACGGCATGGCCCGGGCCCTCCTCACCCCGCAGGACTTCCCTGAGCCGGGGCCTTGCAGCCTCCTCCTCGTGTGCAGGTGGCGACTTTTACAGCTGCTGCTGGGAGGGGGAGGAGTGGGCAGAGCTGAGGAGCTGCTCTCAGATGGCGGTGTTTTAAAACTGCCACCTGCATGGAGCCCAGCTCTGGCTCTTCTGCCCCCCCACCTGGGGTGCGCTCCGGCTCTGCTGCCCCCCATGTGCTGCTGCTGCTCTCTCTCCCCTGCGCTACTCCCCAGCCTGCTGGAGAAGTGGCAGCGTTTGATCTGGCAGGGAAGGTGGAGGTTTCTACTTCTGCCCCACCCTGTCAGCGGGAAGCATGATCTGGTGCTGCAGCTGCACTGGGTTCCCCGCTGCATGGGCCGAGGGCCAGGGCGGAGCTGAGCTCCCTTTCTCCCCCAGGAACAAGTGTGTGCTGCCTGGAGGCTTTCCCTGCTGCAGAGGGTGCCAAGCCAGGTAAGCGGTCCCCCCTCATGCCTAGATCCCACACCCATATCCCCCTCGCTCCGCCAAGACCCTGCATTCCCAGCTTGCTCTGACGCCCTGCCCCCAGTCCCCTCTTGTACTCTCCCTCCTGGCCAGACAACTCTGCCCCAAGCTTTCTCTTGTACTCTTCTTCCTGGCCAGGACATTGTAGATCATCTTTGTGATTTATACATAAACATCATGAAGTATTTTCCAATCATAAATGACAACAGTAACTGGATTTGAGATCCATTAAGTATAACATGAAAGCCAGTCCGTTTTTCTATGCAAGATTATGGAAACCTAATCAAAATCACTTCAGATGGCCAATTAATACAAAAATTTAAAGAAGTTTCTCTGATTACATTTTGGGGTGGCTTATGTAAAGAATATTCAGCTTTATCAAGATGTGCAATTCATCAGTCGTTAACGTTCACCGGCACATACTTGTGTGAAACTGGCATAGGAAAAAACAGAATCTCTGTGGCCTTGTGTACATTAGCATTTTTCTTAAAATCTCCACTCTTGTTCTAGCATCAGTGCTTAACTGCTTGTAAGTCAGAGTTTAGAGCAGCAATTGATATCTTTACTACAGTGTTGTCTGCCTATGGTAAAGAATGCCTTTGTTGTGTCTATTCTAGTGTCAGTTGTGGGAAAAATTTTAGGAGGGAAAAATGTTATGTTCTTTTATTTGCCCTTAGCCAAAATTCACAGTCCTGCAGTCAGTTTCAGTTGCAAGAAGAAATTGATGATGGAGACAGCCATGTCTGCTGCAAATCTGTCTGTTTACCGAGAACATACAAACTCCTGTTTCCTTGAGCACAGAAGGAATCAAAAGAATAAGAGAAAGTTGCTTTGATTATGTTTCCGACCCCCTTTTGGCTACCACTCAGTCCCAGATGTTTCCTCTCTCTTCTTTCTCTTCCCCCCTTTCAGGGTTATACTCCTAGAGCTTGGTTCAGTCTCTGCTTTGGTGCTTTCTGTTCTCTCTCTCTGAGCTGCACTGCGCCAGGTATTGGCCAGTCTCTCAAATTATCGCTCTTCAGAGAAACCCGTTGGCCGGTGTAGCCAGCCCCTTGCTACGCCTACACTGGCATGATTTTCCGGAAATGCTTTTAACGGAAAAATTTTCCGTTAAAAGCATTTTCGGAAAAGCGCGTCTAGATTGGCAGGACGCTTTTCCGCAAAAGCACTTTTTGCGGAAAAGCGTCCGTGGCCAATCTAGATGCGCTTTTCCGCAAAAAAGCCCCGATCGCCTTTTTTGTGGAAAACAAATCTCTGCTGTCTACACTGGTCCTTTTGCACAAAAGTTTTTCGGAAAAAGACTTTTGCCCGAACGGGAGCAGCATAGTATTTCCGCAAAAGCACTGACAATCTTACATGAGATCGTCAGTGCTTTTGCAGAAATTCAAGCGGCCAGTGTAGACAGCTGGCAAGTTTTTCCGCAAAAGCAGATGATTTTGCGGGAAAAACTTGCCAGTCTAGACACAGCCCCTGAGTTTTAGAACTAAACAAAGTTTTCCCCCTCCTACTTTTTTAATGGTTCCTACATAGGTACTTACCCAAATCTGTGATCCAAGCAGCCACCACACCATCTCTAATAAAATTAATACTTTGTTTTGAGTTCTTGAGCAGGTGAATGATGCAGAAAGTCTGGTTTCTCAGCAGGTTTTATTCTAGTTACAAGAATAATTGGCTTAGAACAATGATCTGGTTTTTTTTTCCACCTGGGTGGAAATCATGAGCTCTTCTGTGGAATTTATTCTTGATTAGGAATTTGCCTCTATAACATCTTATTGAGTATCATTAGGCAATGCTGATGAAATACTGCTCTCTTTATTTTTAAACTAGAAGATTTACCCAGTGTTGCTTGGATCTTTAACTCCAAAAGGTTTTGTTTAATTCATTTAAATCATTGCTCTGGGTGGCGCGGGGGTTGAGGGGTTTAGTATGCAGGCTAGAGAGAGAGGACTACTCCCAGCCCTCTCTTACCTCAGCAGCTTAGGTCAGGTGAGAATCTTCTCTCCATGGCTGCAGTGGGCACAACTGGGTGAGAGGTACGTGCCCCTCGCTGGGTGACAGTCACACCGATGCACAAACAGATAAACTCTCTGAAATATATAGTGTATAGCTGTTCCTTTCTTCACTACTGTCCCTCTACTGGACCAGTGGGGTTATAGTTGTCTCAGTCCCCATTTCTGTCCCTTAGTCGTCACCCTCCTTTACCATTTTATGACAAACAATCAAATTCCACGCACATCTCATTGTCTTGGCACAAACAAACCCTTGCTTTGCTTTAAGTTGTTATAAGAGGAAGCTGCATACCAAATTTGGTTGGTCCTAGCTCTTACCGTTTAGTTATTGAACAGACTTGCAGATGGACAGACAGACACACACATCTAAAATATAAAATAAGTAAATTTTTAAATTGGTAAGGTTCCCTGTTGACTCCAAAAGGTCCCAGAAGTCAGGCAGAGAATAAAGCCAGTGGGAAAGGGAGGAAGCTAGTTCCTTATTTCCTAGTCTGCTTAGCACTAATCTTACATTTTAATGCCATATAGCAGGGGTGGGGGAACATAAGGCCCAGGGGCCATATGTGGCCCCTGGCTTGCCTGAATCTGGACCCCGAGGCTTGGGACTCTCCCCTAATATTTGGGAATCTGTCCTGGCACTCCAGTCCCTTCCTTCCCCCTGCCCTTCTAATGGCCACCTCCCACGTGGGCTAGAGCCCACAAAATCTACTAGCCTGGGCCTGCCTATACTCTGGTGTCTGAGGGGAACGTGGGCAGTGCCTTTCTGCTTCTCGGTCGGCAGCCACATCAGTTACGTTTTTTTTCTTTTTGTGTCTCACTTGTGTGTGTCCCCCAACTGATTTTTGTTGTGATCAGTGGCCCCCAACCCAAACAAATTTCCCCATCCCTGCCATATAGCATTGTAAAGAGAAAGCAGTTCATTCAAAACATGTATTACTATATTAAACTAAAATGTGCTTTCCTTGCTTTTGGACAGGAGGCCCATCACTTGACAGCATTAAAAACCACATGACCATCAGCCAATTTTTAAAGACTGTAGAAAACATTTGAACTGTCTGAATAATTGAGAGAATATTTTTGCTTTCTTACATTCAAAATTTGCATTCTTCTTATCAAATTATATCATTTGTCCTTTCAAATGAACAAATGATCAATTTGTGTGATGGGTTCAAACACACATTTTTTTGGTTCTGTAGTCATCAATGAGATGGTTTGTGTGTGGGGGGGGGAGCATTTGATGTCTGATGAAAGAGGCAGATCAGCTTAAAAATCACAACTTTGTCTGAAAATGTTAACACCCACCATTTGCAAGCAATATTGTAACCAAATAGACTATACTGAATCAGATTGTTCACTCTGCATTTGACAGCACTCGGTGTTTAGTCAAACAACAAATAGTCTGGTAGCACTTTAAAGACTTAACAAAACATGTATGGTATTATGAGCTCTTGTGGGCACAGCCCACTTCTTCAGATGACCGACAAGTTCTGCCAGACTATTTGTTGTTTTTAAGTTTGTCCTGTACAGACTAACTCTGCTACCCTTCTGATGTGTTTAGTCAGTTACTATTTCCTCAGCAGAGTTAGTCATTTGCCCATTTGGACTGGTGTCTTATTCAGCATCATCAGAAATGGGAGGAGAGAAATCTTTTGCAATATATAAATGGGTTGTATAACAATACAATTTGACTAAGGAACTTGAGAGAAGGCATTGGCTCTGAAACTGCTTGTAACTCCTCATTTGAAATGGTTTAGATTTCAGGTTTGCCACAAAGGTGTCGTGCATTGGGAAAACTCACTTTTTTTAAAGCAGACTCCTTCCCCTCATCTACACTACAAACATGTACATTTTTATGACTGTGCTCACATTCATTTTTCACGATGTTAGAAAAGATTCTTAAAGAGGGCTATTAAATATTATTTCAGCTAAAATAGTGCTGCCTGTTTGGGATACCTGAGACATAAATTACTTAAAATAGTTTGTTTTTAAAAACAATGTTGTGTACACTGGCTGATATGACCATGTAGGTTAAATTAGTTTTCAGTCCTGGTCTAACAAGACCAAATGCATTAGGTTTACTTTGTGATAGTTTGCAGTTATGTTCCCTATAATCTTTTCCATCCATGTGCAGAATAAATTTTTATGTCCTCCCTGGTCTGAGTGAACGTGCACCACCAGTGGAAACTAAAAACCTAGTTGTGATTGCTCTGCTAATCAGCTGGGCAGCATTTGAATCTCTTTTGAGCATCTAGAAAAGTGCACAGCTTACAGGGAACACTGCCTCACAGTGACTTATTTTTCTTTTGATTTAAGGAGATGAATGTGCCTTTATTTATTTTAAATACATTTTAGATTTTTCCAGGGAATATAACAGAAAATCCGCAAGTCATGTTACCTTGTAAGTCAATTGATTTTTCATTGTTTCAGCTCATGAGTTACAATGAGCATCAATGTTTAATTTGATATGTATACTAGAATTAAAGCAGAAACCTAAGTGGCTTTAATATTTGTCCTACTTGTACAGTTGCACTCTTGCTGAAGTGTGTGTACTTGCCACTGTCAGCAAAAGAGAAAAATAGCTAAGGAGAGAAGAATGTACATTTGGGATCCACCTAATGGATTTTAAGTTTTCTATTTATCAGTCTCGGAAGGGTAGCCATGTTAGTTTGTAACTTTAAAAACAAGTAGTCCTGTGGCAACTTAGGGTATGTCTATATTGCATTCCTCTTTTGAGAGAGGAATGCAAATGCAGACAAAAGAAATTGCAAATGAAGCGCGGATTTGAATTTCCCGCATTTTATTTGCATAGTTGCGTCCGGCTGCTTTTTGAAATACACTAAATAGTGTAAGTGTTTTTTCTCAAAATAACCGCGTCTACACAGCGTTTTTTATCTCGAAATAGGGTATTTCAAAATAGCAGCTGGACGTGATTATGCAAATGAAACGCGGGAAATTCAAATCTGCGCTTCACTTGCAATTTCATTTGTCTGCATTTGCATTCCTCTCTCGAAAGAGGAATGCGGTGTAGACATACTATATATATTTTTGTTATTCTCAGGGACTGTGTCTAGACTGGCAAGTTTTTCCGCAAAAGCAGCTGCTTTTACGGAAGAACTTGCCAGCTGTCTACACTGGCCGCTTGAATTTGCGAAAGAACACTGACGATCTAATGTAAGATTGTCAGTGTTCTTGCGCAAATACTATGCTGCTCCTGCTCGGGGAAAAAGCCCTCTTGTGCAAATGCTTGTGCGCAAGAGGGCCAGTGTACACAGCTAAAAACTGTTTTGTGCAAAAAAGTCCCGATGGCGAAAATGGCGATCGGGGCTTTCTTGCGCAAAACTGAGTCTAGATTGGCACAAATGCTTTTCCGCAAAAAGTGCTTTTGCGCAAAAGCGTCTGTGCCAATCTAGACGCTCTTTTCTGCAAATACTTTTAACGGAAAAACTGTTCTGTTAAAAGCATTTGCGGAAAATCATGCCAGTCTAGACGTAGCCTAAGGGTATCACGAGCTTTCATGGGCAATACCTACTTCTTCAGATGAACTTGAGTGGAGGGTTATCTGAAGAAGTGGGTTTTGTCCATCAAAGCCCATGCTACTATACAGATATTTTTGTTAGTCTCAAATGTGCCACAGGATTACTCATTCTATTTATCAGTTTTGTTTCTCTCAGTAGCTGTCATATCTGGTCTGGTGACAGATAAAGTCCTTGTGGGAGGAACTTGGAAGTGCATTTTAAAATAATCAGTGAGATGCACACCCACTCAGAAGTTGAGTAACAGTTTTGTTCTTTTATTTTACAGATCAGAACATTTCTAACTGTGCTTTTAAAAAGAGCGGTGAGAGAAGATGGATACTTTCTCAGACATTTCTGCAAAGAACCTCTCCCCTTCAGCCAACATGTCACATTGCCTGCCTGGCAATTTGGACGATCAATTCAATGTTACCAGCAGTTCTCCTTCTATGTCAATAAGTAGGCTTTTCCCTGCCTTGCTACAATGCTTTGGCATCATACTCTGTGGATATATAGCTGGAAGAGCCAACATCATCACGTCAACTCAGGCCAAAGGACTGGGAAATTTTGTCTCTTGTTTTGCACTCCCAGCTTTACTATTCAAAAACATGGTGGTACTTAATTTTTCCAATGTGAACTGGTCCTTCCTTTTTAGCATCCTGGTTGCCAAAGCTTCTGTATTTTTCTTGGTCTGTATTTTAACATTATTGGTAGCCAGTCCTGAAAGTCGGTTTAGCAAAGCAGGACTGTTCCCTATTTTTGCTACACAAAGCAATGACTTTGCACTGGGGTATCCCATAGGTAAGAATTACCAATTATGCTTTCCTTCTTTTGTTAACTTCTGTTTTTTATTGTCCTAGGCACTTGCTCTCTGTACAGTCTTATACACACATGCTTCTAAATTTGAACTGTTTTACACTCTGCAAACTTGGGCTGTCAGCAAACAAATATACTTGCACAGAGCCATGCTTATGACTTCAGATGTGTTGACTGGATGACTCTGGGAATACAGAATAGGATATAGAGTCTTTTGGCTGTAATTTGTCAGTTTGCATCTACCCCAAGTATATAGGGACCAGAAGTAGGGAAGAATTTCCATCGACTAGTTGATAAAGGGATTATCTACTAGGGGCAGCACAAGCTGGGACTGATCAGTCCTCACTTGCACTAGGTCCCAGACTGCTGCAGCTCTGCTTTTTAAGTGTAGTATGAGCCACCTGGTTCTTACTACATTAAAAGGCAGAGGAGCAGCGAGGGACTCGGTGGCTCTTAGTACATTTAAAAAGCAGAGCTGCAGCGGTCTGGGACCCAGCGTGAGCCAGGACTGCTCAGTCCCATCTTGCACCAGGCCTCCTGCTGCCTCTCTTCCCTCTCCTGCAGCCTTCTCCCCTTCCCTTCCGCCTGCCACCCCCATGGAGATGATACTGGGGGGAGCTGGCTTTTAAGCCAGCTCCCCCAGCACCTGCTCCAGTTCCCCGTTTTGCTGCCTCTGATAGAGGCAGCAAGGGGCAGGGAGTGAGTAGTTGTGTAGTGACTCAACTACCCGATAAGCCTAGGCTTAGGCTTAGGCTTAGGCTTAGGCTTAGGCTTAGGCTTAGGCTTAGGCTTAGGCTTAGCTGTTCAGTGGTCTCCATATCATGAATTGGTGATCTTAGTTTGGTTTTCAGTGGACAGACGTCCACATTCATGTTAGCAGTGTCAATAGAGAAACTAATAAATAAATAGGCCAAACTAACATGTCATGCACGCCAGTGAGCCTTGTTAAGTCCGTGTTGAAGCACAATAGCAGGGCAGACTAAGGAATTTTGTGTTACTGCTTTTTGTGCTGTACTCTTTCTGTATAAAGAGAGTATTTAATTCTCCAAAGGAATCAATCTGATGTCAATTGTGAGCAATAAACTTCCCTTAAATGTACCTTTTAAATAAAAATTTAGTTTTGTGTGAAAACTTTCCTAAAACTATACATCTTTCATGCACAGTAAATATTTCTAATGCAATATATATTGCAGTACAAAACTTCCGCAAAGATTGGACATCTTCCCATCCCCCCCAAATGACTTCACACACACATCTGGTAGATTTGACTGAAATAAATATTGATGTCCTATAGTCATGTTGCTCTTTGTACTGTTGTCACAGAGTTATGGGTGGCTGCAAAGGCTCATCATTTATAATGTTAGCTTTCTTTTTGTTTCAGAATTTTTTGTGTTTCCACAAATTTACAATGTGGAATAAAAATCTTATTATGAATGGATAATTAAGGGTTTACTACGCCCCTAGAAAACATGCTGATTTCAATTCAGGCTACTAGAGTTGCCCCAAACTTTAACATTCTGAAGGTGCAACTTAATTGTACATTTATATACTATTTCATCTTCCCTTGTTCGCCAAATGATAAAACTTCAAGTTGCATAAATATGGAAGACTTAATAACACTAGTTGCAATGAAAATGCTTGCACATCAAGTAAGAGTATGTTTCTTGATGCAGTGCTATATAGACAGTCTCTACTGTAGATGCAGGAAAGCAAACCATTATTAGAGTGGTCTGGAGTATTTTCAGTAGTCACCTGGGAAAGGTGAAGTAGGGCCTTATCTACTCTACACTACCAAGTTTTTGTTGCCAAAAATTGCCTTTTGGCAACAAAATGGTGAGAATGTACACACTGCAATATGCCTTTGTCAGAAAAAAACCATTTCCATCCCTAAAAGAGACATTTTTCTTTTTCCCTCCCTTTATTGTCCACAAAACTGGTTTCCACCAGTATCCCACCCACAATGCCTGTCCTGATCATTCTGTGTTTTGATCTCTGCTGCTCTGCAGGCATGCGCCCCTCCTCTTGTAAAGCTCCAAGAAGTATCTGAGAGCTGAGCATGCTGCTCCATTTGTGGATAAAAGAAAGAGCAAATCCTTGGACTACTCCTGCATCCCAGCTGAAGCAGCCCTTGCCTGGAAGGGGGCGCCTGGACCTGCCACAGGCAGGGGTTGCTTTTGTCCAGCCAGGGAAGCCCCTGTCAGTGGCGGAAGTCATCTCCTCCCCCGCCCCCCCCCCCCCCCAGTTAACTTTAAACAATAAGTCTCACCCACTAAAGGTGAGGCTTACCTGTTAACTGATTAGCTGGTTAAATCTTCACATCCCTAAGTGATTTAGCAAATCCAGATGGTTTCTGGCTTCTATTATTATAATATAATAATAATGCACAACAGAGTCCTTATAACTTGCCCTTTAAACATACTGATAATGTAAGTACTGTGAGTAATGCAAAGTATGCTGAGTTAATGAGCTGTAAACAGGCAATGAAGTGTTTTACCATGTAATTTGAGGTCAATAGCTGAACAATGAGTCTTACAGGTGTGTGTTCTTTTAAAGCCAGAAAGTCCTTGTTTAAAAAAAAAAAAAAAAAAAAAATTTCCTGACCTCCACTCAGCAACAGTAGGATCCTATTGATCTTCATGGTGTTAGTTCATAAAACCAATCTCCCTCCCCTGACTTAGTCTTTCTGAGCAGGAGGTTGTCACTATTTTTAGAAAATGCCCTGCCCTCTGCATATTTTGAATTCTTTCACTATTATAATCAATGCTGTTGAGCAGTCTGGTTGAGTCTCCTAGTATTTGCTCCTCTGTACCTTTATTTCTCCAAATACTGCTTAGAACCATGCAAATGGAAGCTTTCATCCTACATTTCCAATCTCCTGCCTTCTGGAATTTTTCTTGTTGTTAGTCACTTTTAGAGATACTAATTGACCTATTTTATAGCATTTGCTCTGCCTAACCAAAGGAATTAGCCTAGCCCTAGCAGATAGCTAGTTCTCTGCTTTGTCCTTGAAGCTAAAGAGATGAGGGGTTGTGTAAATCTTAGGCTTCTTGCAAAACCAATTCTGCTCTATATCAAATATGAAATGTGCTAGTGGATTTTAATTTATCATATTTGGTACTAATTTGGCTTCCCTCAGCACTCATTTCTAGCTGACTAGCACATTTCTAGCACTGACTAGCACATTACATAGCTAACTGCCTGGTATCTTGTTGGTCTTTTCATTTAGGACACAGGTAAAGAGGCTGTCAACAGAAACAAGAATAATATTTATTTCAGAAAGTTCTCTTATGGTAGAGATCTGCAGAACATATAGAAATTACAGATGCTGCCCTGCAGGTCTGATGACCTAAAAGATGTGGGAAGGGTTGTTAATGCTACAGTGTGTATATGTATGTACCTCTAGGTAATTATTTGACAGTAGTCCTATGAGGATATATCTCTCACCCTTTTTACACCTGTGTAAAGTGTGTTACAAAGTAGTTAATTCTGAAAATCAGGCTAGTCAATGAGAACTGTTTGCACTCAGTACCTTTGAAGTGGGAGCCCAAAGTGGTTCACCCAAGGTCACAAAACCAGACTGTAGAACCCAAGATGCCTAAATCCTAGCTCCTGACCTGAGTAGTCATAGAACATGATTATTTGTTTTGCATTAATGTATCTTTTAATTTGTAATATAGAGTGTCATAAAAAGAGCATAAGTATAGCATGATGAAGTACACCTGTCATACGTACATCAAGCGGCTGGTTACATTTCAAAGAGATCTAAAAGACTTCTAAGAAAAAAACAATTTGCAAATTGAGCTCTTATGCAAACTGTATTAATAATATTCAGTAACTCGACTGTGATTCTGGAATATAAAACAAAACACATATATTTTATTTGAAATGTGGAACAGTCTACAGTAGAGGCCATATGGTGGTGGTATTTTTTGGTTGTACAGCAATATTAGAACACGGTTTCAAAATGAATCAGTCATCTGGCCCTTGAAATATTTATATTACAGCAAAGCAACATAGGATAATTAACTTTTTATCATTTGTATTATTTTCAATGCATATCTGTGGTCTAATGACAATTAACTATGCATTTCTTTATATCCTGACTGTCATTTTGCATTAACAGTAAAAATATTCAACTGTTAATTAAGCTAACTTCATTAGCATGAAGAACATGTTTTTGTATGTTTAAGAGAGCAATTCATTTTAGTATTGAATCGTATATCTTTGTTAAAGCATTGTCAGTAATCACTCTCCATTTCCTGTTTTCTAGTTGAAGCTTTATATCAGACCACTTACCCAGAGTATCTCCAGTACATTTACTTAGTGGCTCCAATATCTCTTATGATGCTAAATCCTCTTGGGTTTATCTTATGTGAAATCCAGAAATGGAGGGATAATCGCAGTATGTCACACAACAAAATAAAAATAGTGGGTCTTGCGCTCCTTCGAGTGTTGCAGAACCCAATAGTATTCATGGTATTCATAGGAATTGCCTCCAATTTTATTCTTGGCCAGAAGATTCCAGTGTATTTTGAAAACTTCCTTGATGGACTAGCCAGTTCATTTTCTGGCTCAGCACTTTTTTATCTTGGTCTCACTATGGTGGGACAAATAAAAAAACTGACAAAGAATGCATTTGTTGCACTGATTCTTCTCATCACAGCTAAACTGTAAGTTTGACATGTTTGCTTTTGTATTTACATGTTTCAATATTTTTGTATATCTCAATATTTAGAAAAGTGTTATCTGGAGAGTCAATATATCTAATACTTATCCGTATCTGTTAAAACAGATCTCTCTTTAAAAAAAAAAACATTCTAACTTGCTTAGCTAGTCAAACTGGTGAGCTGTATTTGTTCCTAATTGCTTTTGAGTTGTTTTAATTTCTTGTGCTATTCAGAATTGTTTACATTCCCTAAATGTGTATTTTGGGTTAAATTATTTTTAAAACTGACTTCTGTCCACATTAGACTATAAAACTATACCTAAAATTTACATTTAAATTCATAGTTTCCCTTTAAAATTCAGCTGATTTGACAATGAAGTAATTTCTGCCATCTCTTTGCCCTCACTAAATAGAGATAAATGTTCTTATTGATGAACTTTGCACTCTTTCCTTGCTGTGGAACTATAATTCTCATCACAGTATTACTGCTCCAATAGAGGCAAAGAAGTATAAATGTCATCTGAAGAGGAGTTTAAATGTTGGCAGAGTAAAAATAATTAGCATGCATAACCCAGATCAGTGATAGTGAAGCTGTAAATTACTAGGCCTATATGAATCTGTGTGGATTTTGTTTGCTCCTGGTTCTCCCTGCTCCCTCCACATCTAGAAAAGTTGTCCTAACACAGCATTTCTAAGGGAATCTTTTTTTGCTTGGAAATCTTGGTCAATATTTCCCAACTCAAATGTCTAAAGATAGGCTCAGTGTTCCATATGCAGGTGGTGAGTGAGCACCTTCCGCTACCAATGACTTAAGTGGCATTTGTTGATGCTCCGCACCTCTGAAAACCAGGTAAATTTTCCTTTCCAAGGAGATAGGTGTCTCAAGTTAGTCTCCTGCCTTTGGTTTTTGACTTTGCATAAAAAGCATTTCAGCATATTATGAGATCAATGCAACTTATACAAAAATTCTTTGAAAGCTTGTTAGATTTAAATTGTCTCTGATGTTTGGAGACTAAGTAGAAAGGTTTACCGGGTAGTACATGAATGCTGTTTTTAGTTTTGCAAAAACTCCACTGATTCTTTGCTCAGTTCACCAAACAAAAGATTTTTTTCCCCTCTTACATTAGATGTTTGCTGTTTGTTTTCTTTTTAAGAATGGACAGGGTGCCTAAAATTGTTTAACCTGAGCTTTTGTAGACAAAATACTTGTTTTACTTGTAAATATTGGACTCTTACAGCAGGCTGTTCAAACATATGTGATTGCCCACTTCTTTATTCTGCAGCCTGTGGGGTTTCCCCAGTCCTAGTATAGATTTCCCCCAGGAGCCATTGTCAGTATATGACATCTTTCTTCAGTTAACAGAGCAAGGTATATGTAGGTTTTCTCAGTAATTTTGCTGATGTATGGACTGTTTGGGAGATGAGAAGGATACCAAAAATAGAATTCCTACTATATCTTGTCTCAGACACAGCATCCCCAAAATCATGCCAGCAGCTAGATTATTTTCAAGTTCTACATCTGGTTGCCTGATCTGTAGAAAGGTGAAAAAAAAAAAGCCTAACTTAATTATCTCAAACTGGATTCTGGAGCCGGCTCTGCTCTTGCTGGTGCTGGTACAAAATTCATATTGACATCAATGAGCATTGGCTCTGATCCAAAAACCAGAGTAAATTGTTTTAGAGAATTTATATAGTGACTCTGAGATTGGATCTGCTTCTGTCTATATCATGTCTCAGAGAGGTAGCCAAGTTAGTCTGTAACTTTAAAAACAAGTAGTCCTGTGGACTTTAGAGACTAACAAATATATATATATATAGTATCATGAGCTTTTGTGGGCCAACCACACTTCTTCAAATGAGCTGGTAGCTGGGCTGGAAATAATAGAAACCCAGAATTTTATAAAGAGGAAAAGGAAGGAAACAAAACAAAACAAAAACTTCCCTCATTCAAACATGATGCAATAGTTAGCAGGTACCCAAACTTACTGTTTTGGTTCTGTTGTATGTTTATTCTTTTGAACATGATGATTTGGGTAAACCTACCATTGTATCTAAGGAAGTAGTTACTGAAAGTCAGGTTCCTCTTTTCTTCATATATTTAATGCTGCTGTTTAGATATGCCTGAAATTTCCCCTTTTGCAGTAAAAGCAATGCAGGGAAATGTCACTTAAGTGAGTAATATGTGCTTGTATTTTCTTTCCTTTTTAGACTGATGATGCCACTTTTCTGTAGAGAAATGGTGGAATTGTTGGACAAGAGTGACAGTTTAGTCAACCACACAAGTTTATCAAACTATGCATTTCTCTATGGAGTCTTTCCAGCAGCACCTGGTGTGGCTATCTTTGCAAACCAGTTCAATATGGAAGTAGAGATTGTATGTGCTTAACGTTTAGCAAACTCAGCGCTAATTTTTATTTTTATTTTACTAACATAATACTTTTAATACAAACTCGTGTCAAGCCAACTTTCTCAAAAAATAGACATGTCTGTGTCTTACGCTCCCTAGAGATCGAAATATGAATTATGTAAGAGATTTTTAAAATCTAAGGTCCTATTTCTAGAAACTAGATCAGCGACCATTATAATGTAGTCACAAGGGCTGGCTTAGACTTGCTGAGGCCTGAGGCCCAAGCCCCAGCACCTGGGCCAAAGCTTAAGAGCTTTTGCCATGGATGGTAGTGCTCAAGTTACAGGCCCTTTGCTAGGGTGAGGGGGCTCAGGCTTTGGATCTCTCCTTCCTCCCCTTCATCCCTCCCCCCGCCCGGGGTATCGTGGCATAGGCTCAGGCTTCGGTGTCCCTCACGTGGTCGTGTACCTGGAGTAATTTTTGTCGGAGAGGGTTTGTGATGCAGTGAAGTTTGAAAACCGCAGTTCTAGATTTAAAAAATATGTAGACTGAAATTACTTAAGGCATAAGGAAAAATAAAGTGTGGAATTTACAAAAATGCTCAGCATTGACCTAATTCTGTGTGCTCCTCTTGAAGCCAATGGAAGTTTTATCATTTGCTTCAGTGAGAGCTGAATTCACTGCTATGATGGTTTTAAAATCCCACCTTGGAGGACTCTCGCCCCTTTGATTAAAGCTTATGATAAAAACCAAGAATTACATTTGTTTTCTTATCCAGAGGACACTGCTCCAACTTATCTATTGAATTTATAAAAAAAAACCTCTTAAACAGATGAGATTTTTATGAATTAAGTTAAATTCTTAGAGGTATTTCCCCATACACTTCAAGGTGGAAAGTCCAAGTAGCCAGGGTGCATCATGTTTATTTACTGGACCCAGCAAGTGGCTCCTAACCTCAGCTTTCTAAAAAGATTGTGAGAGTGAGTGAGTGAGTGAGTGAGCGACTATATAGGGAGCTGCTGCTGCCTTGAATATGGACACACCCTGATTTCTGAATCTGGCACTATTTACATGTGCATTTGTAACTTTTTTTCAATACCCCTTTTAGGCAAAATAATATTAAAACATTTGTTTTAATTTTTAAAATGCACCAAATTTTGCAAAAATATACAAGAAAAATAAAATAACAAACCTCTATAGGCTGAATTTTGTGTCTACCAACCATGTCAATTTTCCTATTTTAGTTAGAGGGCTGGTGTGTGTGTAGTCTTCGCTGATGCTGCCATGTAAATTCCAAAACTGCAGAAACGGTGGAAAATCCAAATCTAAGTAACTTATAAATACATCTGTGGTATTTTTCCTTCTCAAATTTGTGTGCCCGAAAATGCACGTGTGCCCAACTAAATTTTGTTTGTTGCTTTAAAATACAAAGCTGTACATTGGAAAGAGAGGCTAAGCTGTGACATACAGCGCTGTATTGCATGCACCCAGTCCTGTACTGGAATCATTGGAATTTCTCATTTTAGAAAGTGTGTTAATATAAGAGAGAATTTGCAGAGAGCTTCTAAACTGATGATGATTCAGATTACGCTTTTTACCAAATGTTCATATTATTCTTAACTGACTGCAAAAAATGGGTGTATTTTCTTCAATTCTTAGTCCAAATTCTGATTGATTCCAAACATACAATATACAGTACTGATTTCAGTAGAATTCCATATGGTATTTAGGAACAGGATAGAATTTTGCCCATAGCATATTTCCTAAAAACAGATAATTTAACTTGAGGTTTTGATATCTTCTCCACTGTGTTCTCTTGATTTCTGTTTGCAGATTACCTCAGGAATGGTGATAAGCACATTTGTGTCTGCTCCTATCATGTATGTTTCTGCTTGGCTGTTGACCATTCCATCCATGGATCCAAAACCACTGGCATCTGCAATCCAAAATATTAGCTTTGATATAAGTATTGTCAGTCTTGTCTCCTTGGTGAGTATTAATACAGTAAGGCACGGGAAATATCAAAACCACATTAAATGGCAGGAAGGCAGTGACAATCAACAAACCAGGTAATGGAAAGACAAAATTGTCACTTCATCACTTTTTCCTGTTGTCAGAGAGGAGGAGGGAGGATAAAAGGTATGCTATAAAGCTAATATTAAAAAAATAAAATAAAAAAGGATGGTCTGGTGATTTGAGCATTTTGGAGAACCAGGTTCGATTTCTTGCTCTGACACAAATTCCCTGTGTGTCTTTGGGTAATACATTTATGTGCTCTGTGCCTCTGTTCCTATCTGTAAAAATGAGGATAACAGCAGTTGCCATCCTCACAGGGAATTTAAGAATAAATATATTGCAAATTATGAGGCACTTGAATACTAGATTTATACACATCTGTAAGTTTGTGTGAGGTGTTTTTTTGGGTTTTTTTTTTTTTTGGTCCAATAGTAGTACCCACCCCTGTATCCAAAAAAGGTGCTGCCATGGGCTATTGATGTAGCAAAGATAGACGTGAAAGCTCTGAGACCTATCTGAGCTGAATGCCTCCACAGTCTTGGCTAGAGGGAGCATTTAGCTTGGAAGTTCTACATTAAAATCATAGTTCCTGCTAGGGTGGGCCGGACTCAAAGTGTTGGCGTACACCTTGTTAGCAGAGCTGCACAGTGGCTTCTCGACTGCTCTGAGGTGGGGCTGGGTGGCGGGTGGCTGCCCCACCCTAGGAGCAGCTGGCCTGCCACCACAGAGCATTGGCCCTAGTTTCAGCTCTTCCCCAGGGCAGGAGCTGCGGTCAGGGCAGTCTGCTTAACAGCTGCTGGAGCCTGGGCTGTGGTACTAAAAATAGCACTGCAGCCGCGGCTCCAGTCCATGCCCCAAGTGCTGTGCTGGGCCACGTGGCGGGCGGCTGCTCTGTGTGCTGAGACTGGAGCTGGGACATGGTGCAGCTGCTCCTGGGTTGAGGCCAGGGTACTTAAAATAGCCCCATGGCCCCAGTTCCATCGGCAGCACATGCGCCAGCTGCTGGCCATGCTGTCCCACCCCAGCAACGGGGGATTGAGGGGTGCGAGTGTCAGGAAGGCATAAGGGAAGAGGTGGCGGATAACTATGGAGAAGGTGGGGTGAGGAGAGTAAGGGGCTTGTGCTGAGGGGAGAGGAGGAAGCCAGGGCAGGGGAAGAAAGGGGAAGGCACCAAGGGGTGGGGGGGAGGATAGAGAAATGCCAGGAGGCCAAGAGGAGACAATGAGGAGAAAGGGCAGGAGAAGCAGGGGAGGAAGGGATACAGGGGAGGTGCTAGTGGGGGTGAGAAAAGGGAGGGGTTAGGGTGATGCTGGCAGTGGGGAGGGACAATGGGGACAAGAGGAAGGAAGAGGAGAGGGGAGAAGAGGATTTGAAATGAGGGGCGGGCATGAGGAAGGCAGGAGATTGAGCAAGTCGTGTTAGGGCGCAGAGGAGCATGAGGAGAACTAGAGCAATAGCAATGAAAGGGTGGGCACCAGGGAGGAAGAGGACCTCTCCCCTCAGCAGGTGTTGGGAGGGCACAGGCCCAGGAGCGGGCAGTGATAAGGGAAGGTGCAGGTGCCAAGGGGCTTGTGGTGGTGAAGAAGATGGGCAGACACAGCAGGAGTGTTCAGGGGAGGGATGGGCACCAGTGGGCAGAAGAGAGGCAGGGCAGGTGAGTAGAGGGAGGTGTTGGGAGAGGGATGGGGAGCCGCTACAGATGATAAGTGGGGCTAAAGGAGGGGTGGGCACAGGGGGAAGAGCAGGAGCAGGGGTCAGAGCGGATGGGGAGGAGGGCAGGTCCCAGGAGGGCTATGGGGAGTGAGAGGGGCAGGAGCCAGGACAGTAGAGGAAGGGAAGGGGTGGGGGACAACAGCAGGCACCAGGGGAGCAGATGAGGTGAGGGGAGGGTGGGAGACATGGCAGCACAGAGGACAAGGGAAAAGTTTATAAAATATTTATAAGATATTCATAAATTGGGTGCCATGGTGACACACATCCGAACCAGCGCACGTGACCTCATTACTGGTGCACAAGACAAAACTCATTCTGCTTATGTATGGAAAGAAAATCTTAGAGGGAACACTGATTAAAAAGTTTTGGAAATTCTTTTCCTGGGAGCATCCTTGGGTGGTTGGTTCATAAAATTGAATGTAACATCCAGGGTACATCATTTGATATCATTACAATGCTGTACGTAAGTAAGTTGGTTGGTTTTTAAAAATGTAAGTTAAAATGTCCATGCTGAATGGTTCCCACAGCCTGGTGAGCCACACCATTGAGCACAGTTCCTGAGTTTCACTCCATATTTAGCTTTGGAATTCATTTTCACAGAAACTATCCCAGACTAACATTTGCATTTCATGGTTTTTTGCCTGTTTGTATCACCATTTTATTGCCCCTTCTTGAAAATTGTAATAAAAAGGGGTAAGTTTATGTTGAAATGTATTATATGTGATAATGAATTTAAAGAAACTAGTGTGATTTACTGATTACATTCTTGTATTGTATTACTCCCTACATTTTTATTAATTGAAAAGAAAGAATAAATGCCACATAGTTTTGAAATAGAATTAAAAATAAAATGCATGTAAATTAGTCCTTCATAATAAAAAAAATTTTCTCCTTACTAAGTACCAGTTCTGTATAGAAAGCTTCTTTCTGGAGATAGACTTCACAGTGTAGCTCATGGGTACATATAGAAAACGTTAGGGATGTGAATGAGTAGTCGAGCAGACAATTAACTGATAAGCCTAGGCTTATTGGTTAATCTAATTGACTACTTACGTTCCTCCTCCTCGCCCCGCCCCCCTTGCTGCCTATCAGAGGCAGCAAGGTTGGGGGGGAGGAAGCAGGAACCTGTGCTGGGAAGAGCCAGCTTAAAAGCAGTGTGGCAGGGGGATAGGAGAGGCTGCCATGGAGCAGCCTCTTCCCACGGCTGGGCTTGTCTCTCCCTGGGCAGAGGTTAGTTCGCAGCAGCAGCCCCTGTCCATGCGGGTTCCGAGCTCCCTGTGGACAGGGGCTGATTCTGGAGCAGCCTCTGTCTACGGCCAGCCCAGGATGCACCCCACGCTACTGCCTCTGTATCAGAGGCAGCAGAGTGGGGTGGCAGGCAGACGGTCTGCGAGGGAACTGGCTTCTCTCAGATTGGCTCCCGCCTGGCATCCCATACTGGTGCCTCTGATACAGAGGCAGCAGCATGGGCTCCCTGGGAATGTGGCCAGATTGCACTGGTCCTGCCCCTGGGGACTATAGAATAGTTGACTAACTGCTAAGAATTCATGCAATTAGTCAACTATTCTATTAGCTGCTATCTAACATCCCTAGAAGTAGGACTATAATAGTGTAGTTCAGGAGTTCTCAAACTTGTGATACTGCGACCCCCCTCTAAGTTGCTTGCAACCCCCTGGGGGGTCGGGGCCCACAGTTTGAGAAACGCAGGTGTGGTTGATTAACGGATAAGAAAAGTTTATCAGTTAGTGCATTTTTGACACTGTGTGTTTTTCCCCCTTCCCCTACCAGAAATTTTTTTAGCAGGCTAGCCAGCAGCCCAGCTCAGTCCTAGCTCACACCGGGTCCGGGACCTACCCTGCTGCTACTCTGCATTTAAAGTGTATTAGGAGCCAGGCAGCCTGGCTCACATTGGGTCCAGAAGCTGAGCTCAGCCACCCCACCCTGGACAGGGCTGCTGCCATCCCACGCTGCTGGCACTGTATCAGAGGGAACAGCCCGGGTCAACAGGCAGCCATTCTACGCAAGGAGCTGGTTTTTAAACTGGCTCCCCTTGCAGACCAGCTTCCACCTGGCACCCCGCGCTGTTTCCTCTGATACAGAGGTAACAGCACAGCTCTCGGGCTGCCGGCCTCATCTCTGGGAACTACAGAATAGTTGAGTAACCGATGAGAATTCACGAAGTTCATTGACTATTCAATTAACTGTATTTAATCTCCCTACCTAGAAGAAATGTGAATTTTGTTAACCTAGATCCTTAACTATCTCAACACAAACTTGAAAGAGATAACAAAACAGAATATAGACTGAGGTACTGATTGTGTCATTGAGGATGGAAGGACAGCTGCAACTAGTGCTTGCATCTTGGCATTCAACAAGCCTGTGTGGAATTGTAAGAGAGGAATGGGTGAAATCTGTGCTTTAAACTAAAAAGAGATACAAACAGAATGCACCAGATCCTCCTATCCAGAGCACCCCTAGACTTCTTTTCCACCTCTTTGATCATTAGGGTCAAGGAGTTTGCTGCACATGACAGAACGGCTTTAACTTGTCCCAGCAACAACAGTCCCCTAGAAATCATACCCTGCCAAGCACAAGAAGAACTGCACTGAAGCTGTGCCTCCTATGGTAAAGCAGAGCAGGTGGCATAGAGCTCACTCATCTAGGTTTATTACCCAAAAAGTAATTTCCATTTGTTTTTAGGTATTTAATTCCAGTATAGTAAACCTGAGTGCTCATCTTAATTTTTAAAAATCCTAAATCGAGCTCTTGTCTCTTTTGTGTGTTTCAGATCTGGTCTCTTACTATTATTCTTTTGAGTAAGAAATATAAACAACTTCCTCATATGCTGACAACAAACTTACTCCTTGCTCAGGTCAGTACTGTGTAGCAGTAGCATAGCCAGAAGAGCCTGGTTATGTGGGCTCTGACCTCAGAAGGGTGGGCATTGCTGGGGTGGGGTTAAACTCCAGTTCCCTGACCTCGCTCCTAGGCTGTAGCACCTGATGGAGCAAGGCAGGATAAACCCTGACTCCTCAGCCCTGCTCCTTGGCTGCAGCACTGGGCGGGCTGTTGTGAGGTGGGCCGGGAGTAAAGTAGGTGAGCCACAGTCCACTCAGGCCCATCTGTGGCTATGCCCCTGCTGTGTAGAATATAAAAATCTGTAGATTCAAGCTTTTATTTTTTCTGAGAGCTTTCCACACAGATGTATCATGGAAAAGGGGAGTGGGGAGATCTAACACACATTACTTTCTAAACAGATTCAGTGTTACTGTTCCTGAGAGATTTTGTATAGTAGATTGTATAGTATTTACTGTACAGAACAAGCCTGTATAATTGTTGGAATAAAACCATTAATGATTAGGGCATTAAAACCTCTCTGATAGAACTATGTCTCAAACTGAGAAACAGAGGAAATCCAAAGTGAAGGCTCAGATTTAAAATACATTCTTTTCTCAAATATAGATGTGAAATTCTAAGTGGTGTTAATCATCTATCCAAAGATAGCATATATCTTTTTCCTCCCAACATGCTTCCCAGTATATATATATATATATATATATATATATATATATATTAAGCACCACTGAGATGAACCCATCTTCATTTGATTGCTGTCAGCCACTTGAGGACATCTGGTACACAGCAGATGGCCCAACAGTGAGAGGAAGATGTTGTCCAAGGACATTTGGAGTAAAATCCTGTAATTGAGAGAAGATTTTCATAGGATTTTTAATGTCCAGAATTGATAGAAAAGACTTCAGGTTTTTTATTCAGTACCCTTAAAACACTTCAGACTAAAAGGATATGTATAACATTTTATAAGTTTTTGTTTTCTGAACCCTCTTACTTCAGGTTTGTATTACCCTATAGTATGTTTATAGTCAAAAATAGGAATTCCCTGAAAAACAGGTGCTTATGTCAGTGATGCAACTTTCTTTGAGACCACTATTTACACTGCTTCAGTGATATCAAAACTAATTTTTAAATAGTTGAAAATTTCATAAATTTAAATAAAATTCAGTATGCCTAGCTGCTAATAGTGGATTTTTGATAACTATTGTTGCTGTGCTGCAGTATTTATTTTTCTCCTTCATATTTTCATTTCAATACTATAATGATTACAGCTTCATTCTCCTTTCTCAGGTTGTTGCATGCGTTGGAATGGTGATGTGGAATTTCATTATTAGAGAGAGAAACATCACTTTGCAGATTTTGGTGTTCATCTTGTTGTACAGTTCGATTTATGGTACTTATTTGTGGACAGGTAAGTTAGAATAACCTCTGATTTCATGTGATACAAATAAGGTATTGTAGTGCACAGTGTTCTGGAGTAATTGATTATATTCTCCAGAGTCATCTTTCCTCACATGGTATGTTAATCACTTATGTAATGTTCACAGCTCTATACAGTGGCAGGTTGTTGCCAAACAGAAACATATATGCCTGTACGTATGAGCTTACAGTCTAAGGTCCTGATCCTGCAGTTGGTAGCATGTGGATACATGCTGTGCATTTGCAGAGCTCCATTTGACTTGAGTGCAGTTCTGCATATATGCAGCAGCCTGCTTGTACTGAAGAAATTGTAGGAATGTGTCCTAAAGGCAAAAGCAAACAGAGTGAACAATGGGGTGTAGACTTTTAACATTTCGTAAGTATAATGTGTGGACTCTTAAGGAGGGAGACCGTGGCAGACTGCAGTCTAGTAGCAGAACTTTGGGGAAGTTATGCTAGACGTGAGGCAGAATGGAAGCAGACAGACTAGACCAAAAGAGGTGGAAGGAATGAGCCAAAACACTTGGGTAGCCTAAAGTGAGTGTGATGGGGAGGGGGGTATATCAGCCCAGCACTAGGCCAATGAGGCTTGCCCAATCACTGTGGTACTAGGAGGCCATGCCCATTGTCCCTACTGCATATGCTTGAGGAAGAAGAGACCGATAACAGGAGGCAGCCCAGCTCAGTGTGGTTTGGCTGAGGAAGAAGGACATGTGCTGCAAGCTCCTGCTGAAATGTCTGTGACTCTCCAAGTGGTGGATACTGTGGACCTGGACTGTGATGTGGATGAGCAGCCAACTGCGGAGAGTGACTGGGACACCAAGCCACAGCCAGCCAGGAAGAGGTCCGAGATGCACGTAGTGGTAGAAAGGACCCAGGGAATGTAGTAGAAGTTGATGGTTAAATCATTAACAGGAAATTTGTCTGAGTTCTCCTTTCTCTCTCCCCGCTTGCCACTAGTGTGGCTACCGTTTGTTTGTTCAGCCCCACCCAGGGACAACAGAACCCAAACAGCTATTGCCTGCCTAGGCAGGAGGCCCAGCCGTCATAGTTTGGCTGCTCCAGCTCCACTAGGGGTCCAAAGTTGTCCTTTTGTAATTGGCTGATCCCACAGGGAGGCCCAACCACTGTGTGATGAGAGGTACACATTCCGCACTGGGTCAGTGGGGACAGCCCCGCTCGCCACACAGGACCCCCATGACAGCGAAAGCAACAATGTAGGAAAATTCTGATCACTACATCATGTAGATTATGGTTTATTACCTTTTCATTGGCCTTTGATGATGAAACATCAACAGGCCCAGAGAAAGTTTCTTGTGAGGAAAATTTAACCAGGCTTGAAAAGGCTTCCAGCCCATCCTGTACTTCTCAACCATACATGTGTCTCAGGATCAGTTTTAAGTGGGCAGCTTCTTTGCACTTGCATTTCATTCACTCATACCCACCTATGGTTAGCCCAGGGGTGGGCAAAAGGGCCTGCATGGGCTGTATCCAGCCCTCCGACACCCTGCCACTCTCCTGACCTCAGGCCAATCAGGGCTTGGGGATGGGGAAGTGCATGAAGTCTCCCCGCCCTCCCCCCTCAGGGGCATTGCTAGGGTTGACTCTAAGCACTGTGCACCTCTTGCAGGATAGGGGCAGAGAATGAGAGACTTTGCATGCTTTCCCCGCTGCTGCTCAACTGGTGGTTGACTCTGAATGCAGTGCCCCCTTGCAGGGCTGGGTCAGGGAGTGAGAGACTTTACGGGCTCCCCCTACCCCCAGGCCCTGATTGACCTGGGGGCGGGAGGAGTGTGTGAAATCTTCACCTGCTGGCAGGGGAACGGGCACCTAAAGGGAACCGCCAGCTATTCAGAATAGCTGGTGGTTCTAGCAGGGACAAAGACTCCACACGTTAACACCCCTCCCCTCCACAGGCCAGTCTGAGTCTGTGGGCGGGAAAGCATGGAAGTGTTCTGGCCCTGCCCCTGCCAGGGTAGCCCAGGGCCACTTCAAAAATTTCTGAAGTGGCCCTGTGTCTGAAATGATTGCCCATCCCTGGGTTAGCTACATAAATGCAGGGCATTTCCCAGTGGGAGTAGCTGGCTAAAAATCAGGTCCCTTATTTAGACAACAAATTATAGACTTAGGACACCAGCTTTAACCATTTTTAAAAATCTTATCCAGTTTTTCTCATAAATTATGGAAGTATGTAGTTTGCTAACTTCCTGAGTTGGGGCCAACTGATAATAGAATTGGGAAGTCCATCTCAAAGACGACGTCATGCATATGTAAAAATGTACAGCGTTTCTGGTAAAGAATAATTAAGATTATGTTTCTATTTAGCTATGTATAACTGATTAATAGATGTTTTAATCAATAATAGTTACCAATCAATTATCGTGACCAGCTGGTTAATTTGTTGATACAATACCTATCTGTAACGCTTGCTATTCAGGTCCTCATGAGTAATGATAAAAACAAGCTACTCATGTCTAACATTCTTATGACATCTACCAATTGTTTATTAATCCAGTAGAAAACATTTGTAAATGGAACCTTACTGTACAGTGAGCCCAAGTTTCTCTGATGTTTTAAACTCGCAGGTGAAGGATGTCGTTGACAGGGCAAAGTCATTTTGCATAGATTACACTTACAGGAAAGTTCAAAAAATTAAATATATATAATAGATTTTTTTTATTAATGTGCTTGCAAGAGGGAAGTAAAAACAGGTTTAAATTTGTAGGATTTCAACTTCAAACATTATTCATTTTTATTTCATATTTATTGAATAGTTACCATACATAGTAAATTTTAATCAGAAACTCATAAAGCTTCCATTACTGTTTCCATAAGTAATTTGAATTATTTTGTGATTTGTAACAGTAAAATTTTTCTTTTCACTAACATGACAGTTGACTAGGCGAATTGATTTTAATTTTGTTAGCAAATATTTTTATGAACACTAATCATAATTGTCATGACTCTTTCCAATGAAAAACAAAAATAATTATTTAAACCTTTCACCCAGCATATTCCAATGTAAAAAGTAGTGCATTCAGCTAATTTAAGTGGCAGGATTGTTTATGCAAAATTTGGTATCTGTAGGTAATCCTGAAGTATAACTTTATTTTGCACAAACAAACTAACTCTTGAAAATATAGAGTGGATACCTATTTATAATGTAACTTTGCAGATTATAATTTTGTCAAAGAAAAACTAGAAGAAAATGTTGTTTGTAGCTTTTGACTTGACATGTTGAGGAGCTACAACACGGGCTGGCAAAATTCAGCCCGCGGGCTGTATCCGGCCTGCCAAGCTGCAGGATCCCGTTGCCAGAACCCTCAGGCACAGAGCAACCCCATGCCACTTTAAGCAACTGGCTGCTCCTTGTGGCTTTCTGCTCTGGGTGCCAGAGAGAGGTTTCACATGCTGCTCCCATCCTCCCAACAAAATCTCTCAGCTCACATTGTCTGGTTTTCAGCCAGTAGGAGCTGACAGAATTTGCAAGGGACTGGGTGCAGTGCACAAAGCCTCTCCCTCTCCCCATGCAAGGAGGAGAGAGCTTAAAACTGCTATCAGGGACTGTGGCAAGCAGGGAGCCTGCTTCAAGGTCCTACAGGGCTGCTGGCCAGGAGCCATCTAGGTAAGCATCTCCCAGCCAGAGCCTGTTCTGGCATCCTCTATATTCTTCTTCCCTCCAATCCGTGCCCCCAAGCCACCACCCCTGCTCACCACTTAAACCCTCTGCAACCCCTCCCACAAGTCACAATTCCCTCCCAGGCCCCACATCCCTCCCCCAAACCAGAATTTTTTTCTTAACCCATACCGCCTCCCAAGCTCCTGCCCCAGATCACAACCCTCTCATTTGCCCAGACTCCCTCCCAGAACCCACACTCTTTCCTGCACCCCAGATCCCTACTCCGAGCTCCCTTCTATACCCAACCTCTGTCCCAGACTCTGCACCCCCTCAATAGAAAAGTGTAGCTCTTGACCACTTACCAAAATCTTTGGTGTGTCCCCTCCCTCCCATCAAAAATGACTTCCCACCACGAGCTAGGGAAAAAAAATCTAACCAGTTGTATGATATTGGATAACAGTTGTAGAGTGTCTGGAGTTTTAAATTGTTATATTTTTAATGAAAAGTAATAAAGCAGCAATTTCTATTGTCATCTTAGGTTTCCTCTCTCTCACTTTACTCCTGTTAAAGAAAAGAGATATAATAAAGATCCCTGTTGGATTTATCATCATAGCTG
The DNA here is from genome assembly GCF_052426305.1 of Pelodiscus sinensis. Lineage (NCBI taxonomy): Eukaryota > Metazoa > Chordata > Testudines > Trionychidae > Pelodiscus > Pelodiscus sinensis. The sequence continues at coordinate 45,326,422 of NC_143058.1, read as the reverse complement.
GGTGGGGGTAAGTTGGCAAAAGTTTCCATAAGAATAAATAGGAACATGCAAAATAACTATTTTCCTGACACACTTTGTATTTTGCTATTGCAGCATCCCAACGCTTCTAGTGGGAATCTTACTAATAACTGGGGAGCGTAACATGGATAGCATTGACTCAGCTTTTTTTTATGGAAAATACCAGGTATGAATATTCCTCTTCACCCCTCCTGACACTTGCCTTTCACAGTATGTTATTGACAAACTGTATTCTCTCTTTGCTTTTCTTATAACTAAAGAGCTTTCTGCAGTACTAGCAATGCAAATACTAGGGATCAAATAGCCACTACTCAGCTTGGAGGCGGTGGTATTAAAATGTTTCTGTAACAAACCATTATGAAAGACTGAACACGGAGTTTATAGGCAGCAGTGACAAAAGAAAGCAGACACTGAGTAGCCTGGCAGTGATAATGGGCTGTAAATCCCTCATCCCTAGGTCACTGGTTCCCAAACTTTTTACTAAGGCAAGCCACTAACTGCATTTTGATTTGTTACCCACCGAGAGTCCAAAATCGTGGGACAGGAGCACAAAAGCATAAGCCAGCATTCTTCTTTTCTCCTCTGCTGCTGCCACGCCTGCCAGCACACTGCAACTCTAAACTCAGCCCAGTGTGGAAGGGAGGAAGGAGGGGGAAGGTTAGAGATTGATCCAAGCTTACCTTATAGTCACCAAGTAGGAATGTGAGTGAAGGGCAAACTTTCTAACTCACCGAGCCTGAGGTCTCCCTTCCTGCAACACATCTACAACTTTTCTGCAACTTGCTGGTGGATTGCACCTACTATTTGGGAAACAATGTTCTAGATCAGTGGTGTGCATCCTTTTTTGATCTGAGACCCTCACGATGTGGGGGCTGCCAACTGCTGCGCCCAGCCCCCAGCCGACCGGATCTAAGTGCCGTGACCTCCCAGGAATACATTCGCAACCCCTTTGGGGGTTGAAACCCACGGGTTGTGCACCACTGTTCTAGGTTACCACTTTGAATCTAGCTTAGCTTGGTAGTTATCGAAAGTTGCTACTATATTGGCTAGTGAGTAGTAGTCTTGGTCAGGGAGGTCTTGGGACAACCCTGCTCTGCTCCTGCCTTGCCTCTTCCCACGCATGCTCTGTTCCCTCCAATGCCCATTGCACCCCTTTCCTATAAGCCCCCTACCCCAAGTGAGTCAACCTGGGGGATTACCGGGGGCCTGGTGCCAGGCAGTAGCATTGGTCAGAGTCCCTTTACCCCCCACATACTGCACTGGCAGGAGCCGCGGGAAGCAGTGATCTAGCCTGAGCCTGCTTTGCTCCACCATCTTCCAGCTGGCTCGCTCCACTTCACTACAGTGGCAGGAAGTGGCGTGCCCTTGCCCTAACCCATTTGGGGGAGTGCAGCGGACTGGTGCCAGGACGCTCCACCTCTGGTGAAGCAGAGCAACCACGTTAGGCAATGGCAGAATGGAGCAGCCTGTTAGGTTCCTCTGCTTCCTACAGCTCCTGGCCCCAAGCTTCCCTGGGCCACCTGGGATCCTCCAAAGTGCAGGGTCTAGGGAGTCTGCACCAAACCATCCTATGGATAGAACGGCTCTGGTCTTGGTCAGGATCCTACCTTACTAGAGCCTCACACTAACTGGCAATAATTAGCGTCCTCACTGGGAGTTTTGGCAGAGAAACCAGAGACTAAAAGTCCCTGAAGTGTGAACTACACTCTTACCAATAAATTGTCCGATCATGTCTGGCATGATGTACGCAGCTAGGACAATGTGAGGAACCTCCCCTTGCTGTAGTTTTACTTGGCTGGTGGATAAAGAGGACATTATTCTGCAGGATTGTCAGACTGTACCTGTCACGGTTATTAAAATAATTTCAAAATTGATACTGTGTGTTGATGGCAGATCTGTCAGACATAAAAACTAATTGGCCTTGCAGAAGAAGCGGGGATGGAAAATGACGCCCTGCAAAAAGAGGAAAAGAGAGTGCACTTGTCCTTCGAGTAAGAATCTCTGAAGGAGAAACGGTCTAATAGAGGGGGAAGGGACGGGAAGTAAGTGGGAGCTCTCATTGCTTAAGGGAAGAGTTCCTATAGAACAAAAGCTAGCGAAAAAGAACCATCTGTGGGTTGTCCATGCTAAGAAAATCTGCTCATTCTACTGTGGTGAGAGTGGACTTTTAGCTTCCTTTATGTCGTGTGGCATAAATATAGAAATACATTTTGGTTTGTTCAGATTTAGGTGCTCCTGGAGGGTTGGATTCTAGGATTCAGTGTGTCAAAAAATAATCTTTTACATTTTCTTACGTGACATTTCTTTTCTCTTGGTTTCCTCTGGCAGATGGTTACCACAGCAGTGACCCTATTCATCAGCTTTCTGATGTCAGGTATCTCACTTCTTTGTATGAACAGAAACGGACAGGAGACTGACTATGAGGTATTGAACCCATATTCATGTAGTGGCCAGAGGCGGGAGAACCCTGAAAGGGAAGGGAATGAGGAGAGTCAGATGTCAAACAGTGGCATTCCACCTTTCACAGAATCATCTACAGAAAGAGGTACAGTGCCTGGCTCTGCAAAGAAGTGGGAGGTAGGGATAAACCATAATTCTGTTCAAGCATTGAACCTACCTGCTGAAAAGCAGTGGAGGGAGAGCTTGTCTTTGTCAATTTTTGATTAATGTTAAGATGCTGTGGCGATGCTATGGTGATGTATGCAAATACAGGAATATTGATAATGCACTTTCTCTGTTACTTTAATATCATGATGTTAAGGGAGGCTTCTTAATTATCACTATACATAATACTGTGGGTATATGTATTTACAAATATAGTGGGGTGTAGTGATAAACCTGATGAGATCAGGTATTTCTGGCCATTTTCATCTGCACCCTGCCCACTAAACCATCTCTTTCAGGACAGTGAAACTATTCCTTGTCCTATTCATTTGGATGTATTGTGCTCAGTTCTGCTAGTCCTCTGATTGGAAGCTGAAAGAGAATTTTCACACCCTTCTCCTTTGTGCGCTCATTAATCTGGATATTTGTAGATATGCAGTCAGTGGTGTTCTTTTAGAAGATAATAAAATAATTTGTTTGCCCATCATATTACTATAAATCAGGGAAACTATAATGGTCTCTTTAATACTTAATGCATTGTATTTTAATAGGTTGCTGTTCATGTCAAACAATAAATGGTGAATTATGCTGCTCTGGAGAAGGAGACCCAGTGTTAAATGCTACCACTAATGATAGCTGTACTCCTCCAACTGAAACAGGTACAGTAATAAAGTATTATCATATAAAATTCCATCTGTTGCACTGACTAATTTAGTTTTGCTACAATAACAGAGAAAAAATTAAATTGGGAGATGTCATCGCTCTTGCTGTTCTACTTGGATATCCTGAAATTCTAATGAAAATAGAATCATGTGACTGATTATAGTTTGCACTCTGGTATCTGAGAGAGTTGTCTGGAATTGTTAATTTGTAAGAGATGACTTTAAAAGCTGCATGAAATGCAGCTATTTTAGGGGATTTGTCCTCAGATCTTTCAGGCCTAATCTACACATAAGGGATGGGATTTTCAGGTATAGGGATTTTCTTCATAAATTCCTGGTCCTAAATTGCTGGGGTTTGCACGAAGGGTCTGATCCAGAGTCCACAGAAGTCTTTTTATTAATTTCAGTGAGCTCTGGATCAAGCCTGTAGATTTGTATTTTGCCGCCTTATAGAACATTCCCTTCCAAGCATTTGGAGTTTGGGAAAGCAAGTGTTTGAAGGAGTTCAGAGTCACAGAAATTGAAGAATAGTTCATAACGAACTTTCTGCACCGTGCGAGAACCCTTGATCCATTCCATATGTACTGCATGCACAAAGTGTAATTTTCAACAAGTCCAAACGCTCTTTCTAATCCAAACAATTTCTCGCAGCAGCGCTTCATCAAGTGTCCTCAGGGAGGGATATTTCTACACAGTCGATTCCCAGTTGTTTAGGCTATAGAGCCATTCAAACAAATGGTGTGCGTGTGCGTGCGCGATTTGATAAATGCATGTGGCTTTTTTTCATTCCTACCACAAAATGCTTAAATCAAGCAGAGATGGTTTCAGCCAATTATGGGGATACTTCAGACAGTTATAACCAATTGAAAATGGGGTTACAGTGGAAACACTCATGTAACCTTAATTATAGCAGTTGATCATGCTTACAGACTGTTAACACTGAACTGCAGTGACATACCTTGTTTCTGTGTGTGGAACTTATTCATGTCCTCTTCATGCAATTCTTTTGTTGCCATCTAGTGGCAGGGACAGAGAACTTTTCTAATAAGCACTTGTAACTTACAATTTGAAACAAGGAATATCCACCTACATTTATAGGCGTTTTTAATGATGTGGGGTTATGGTAGCATATAATTCTAAAGCAGTGTAACAGAACTGTGGCGTCTACGATGTACAAGAAGTTAGAGGTGACAGTATTCTTCTAAATACTAGAAATTCATCGTCCTATTAAAAACTTGTCCTGCAAAACTACTAATTTTTCAGTGCTGCCAGGAACAATTTCTCAGAGCTTTCCACTTCCAAACTTTGCACTCATGTACAACTGTGATTTGGCCAACAAACGTTTGTTTAGGTTTTTTGTAAAGTGTTTCTGGTTAGAGAGAAAGTAACCATCTCAAAAATCAACCAGTCCATTTTGGGACAGATGTTTGAACAATTTACAGTTAAAGCTAAAACTCTGGAAGTAATAATAGTGTAGTTTGTGCATGAAATTAGAGCTAAGAACTGCTGAGTTGTTCAAGACTACAGTGTGTACCAGCAATGATTAAATCAATCAGTTCAGCACTAAATAATGAAATGGAGACTTTTTGCACGGTGTAGGTTCCAGACATGAAGAAAGCTGTTGTTCCTGTTCTTCACTTCCTCCTTCTCCTCATCACCATTTCTTCTGAAGGGTTGTTGTGAGATTGTGGCTTTTGACTAAGTATTGAACAAGCTGTCTAATATACCGCTAAACAGCAGGGTCGGAATGAACAGACTGCAAGTTAAAAAGCCTAATTATAAAATCTGGTTAATGTTTTGCAGCAAATCCGTGTGAGTGTCCATGCAGTTCTCAAAACTGCATATTGGCACAGGAAGAACAACGTCTGAAAAGTGGAGACAGACAACTGGGTAGACACGTGCTGCTGTGTTTACTTCTCGTTGTTGGCCTGTTTGCTGTAAATATTTCCTCTTTCTGTTGTTGTTTACATCAGTGGTTTATGACACTTTTTCAGGAAACCTATGTAGGCAGACCAATAAAAAGAGTATAGTTCCCCATTTTTCTGGGTTAGTGTCAGTTCACTCAGCACTGCATTAAATCAATGTGTGAATCTCCATTCTGTCCCTCATTAAGAGTGCATCACAAAATTAGTTGTGCTAACCATTAGCACTACTGTTGACAGTGTGCAAACCAGGGCTGAGAACAATAGGGGGAAGGACAAAATTTGAATTCTCTGGTCTCCCAATTTAGGAGACTTGTTTGCAGGGATATCTTTCTTCACTACACAGTAGTCATTTTTTAAAAGGGGACTTAGAGCTAAGATGGCTCCTTCTTACTGAACAGATCTGTGCACATTCATAATCCACGGTGCTTTAGTGATGAGCATGGGTTTAAGTACTTCTATAAAATAAAATAGAAAAAGCTATTCGTACTATTAATATTTCCACTGTGGACTCCACACAGAAAGTTACTCTATATTCCTTTGCTTCATCATCAACAGAACTATTTACTATGTTCAGTTAGAACCAGTCAATGAGTGACTCTTGTGAGAGAGACTCCAGACTAGTTGCTAGAGTGTAATTAAGTCAGGATTTGATCTGCAGAAACACTTTTTCTTGCTGGTGGTGATGCAGAAGGAGGAAAAAAAACAGTTTGACTTTTGGAGCCCAAGTAAGTTTGTAGGGCTGACAGAAAAGATACATATTTAACAAGTAAAAATGCATATTTCATATAGAAATCAAGCGGAATCAAACTGCCAAGTGGAAGAGCAAAACTGCCTTTTATCTGGGTCAGCAGTTCTCAGACTTTATTGCAACACATTCACTTCTGACAACAAAAATTACTGCATGACTAAAGTCCTGCACAGATACAATGTTTGTATCCGCATCCTCATCTGTATCCGCAAAAATTAGCCATAGATATCCATGTCCATATCTGTGGATGTGGATACTTACAAATATAAATTGGGTATCTTCAGATATGCAGGGCTCTATGCACAACCCAAATAGCGTGGACCAAAGCCTGAGCCTGCCCAAGCCCTGTCGCCATGGGTGAGGGAGTCAAAGCTAAAGCATTTCAGCTCTGGGCAGAGAGGTACTGACCCCAGCAAGTCTAATTTCAGCCAAGGCAACCCTATTAAAATGGGGTCACAACCCACTCTGGGGTCCTTACCCACAGTTTGAGAACTACAGAACTAGGTCATTGGAATCAAGTTTTTCCTCCCCTACCCAATACTGTATATGAGACATTTCAAATAATTGTAAATACATTTTGTGGAGGCCCACAAGCTGAAATTTTGGCTCCTGTTTTATGTATAAATCAATAATTGGATTTTTAGTTGTAGAAACTATTAAACGAATTGTGAGTGGCTTAGTACTCAAAAAAGATTTGACCTTTATGCCCGAATGAGCTACCATTTGTTTTCCCAGATTCTGTTCAGCTGAAGAGCATACCAGCACCATTTAAGCTGTTACTGAGCTTCCTTAAAAGCAAGAAACAATGTAGAAAATGTTGATGTTTAGCTCAGTAGAAATGTTGGCTTTCTGACTTATGAAATATTGGCTCAGACAGGTTTGCTACTTATTGATTTATCTAGAAGGACAAGGTCCTCCTTTGTTTAGGGTGTTAGAGGTGCAGACCCTCTGCACCCTTAAAATCGATCAGAATATGTGGGTCTCTTCACAGCTACCCAAAAGGAACATAGCAAGTTACTTTTCAGTGACTGTTTTTTTTCGAGATCACTTATTGCATGCAGAGAGTTTTTGTTGTCTTTTGTGAAAATGACAATTTTCAACTTCTGTTTTTAACAGAATCTGTCCAGCTGTTTGTGGTGGTTGTTCAACCAAGAACCTGGAAGGCTCTATGTGGAATTGCAGTTCTTTTGTGCTGTATTTAACTTTGGACAGGTACTTTGCAATGTTTCCTTTGAAATCAATTATTTCTCTTGGCTGCTAACACTGGTAGCTGCCATCTTTGCATGTCTTGGCAGCGGGCAGAATTGTTGTGCTGGCTAAAGGTCCTTCAACCATGCTAAAACTTCCAATTTCTGACATGGTTTGCCTTCAGTGTTTTGGCTTCTGTGCATGTGAGAGTCTTTTCACCTTTGCATGGTGTTTTATGGACATTAGAGGGCAATTTACAGTGGCACAAATGGCAACCGAGTCCTCAATGCCTGTTGAAAGTCAGAGGGAGTTAGGACTTGCCTACAGTAGAAGGCTGCCTCGACTTTAACTTAAAGTGTGAATTCACACCACTATGGTGAAATAGGGCCAAAAGCTTGTGTAGACATGCTCTTTATTTCAGTATAACGGTAGCTAATTTCAGTTTGGTCAAACCTGTTCCTAATCATCTTGAAACTGAAATAAGCCACCATCTACTGAACTAAGCCTTTTGCATGAGTTTAACCATATTTGTTTAAAAGACGATTCACGTTTAACTTTCTTAGGTAGTCAAGCCCTTAAGAACCATACTGTCTTTGAAAATCTGCCCTTCACTCCTTGTAGTAAGTGTCCTTTGGCTAAAGCACTAAGCATTGATTTGGGAATATTTTTCTCTTGTGTTCAATGGATATTATGGTGCAAATAACATGAAGCGCTCTTGGAGCCAAAATGAAACTGAATCCTTCAAGGTGCTAGTACCTTCTAGAATTCAGTGTCCTCATTTCACATCAATGGAAGTTGAGGGTGGCCAGCACTTCATAGAAGTTAGCAATTTGTAGGATCAGAGCAGTGTTCCCTCTAAACTGCACAGCCTCACAATCTCTTAGCCCCGCCTCGTCATGGGGCTCAGAACTCTCAGGCATGGAGCTTACCTGACTGAGTGGGGCTGATTAAACAGCTGCAGGGCAGTGCTGCTGTGCAGCTTAGAAGGAACACTGGATCAAAGCCATACAAAAAACATCTCATGCCTTTTGGGTAGCTGCTTTTAAGATGTGTAATCAAAATAACGTTACATTTCTGTGGGTCATTATTTTACTAGCATACAAATTGACAGACAAATTCTCCTTTCCAGCCAGCTTTGATGATTTGTTATTAAAAGCCAGTATGTCCTTAAGTCACACTTTATCACTTTGGATGAGATTCTGGTGCCACATGTGCTGAAATGTGGCATCATGAATGTATTGATAATGTGGAGTAGACTGATAAGAAAGAAGTCAAGTCAGTGTATGTATATACACAGAGACATCCTGGTAGGAAAAAACATAGTGAGATTTTACCTGACTTTCGGTGGAGGGTTGATAAAATGTGAAGTAACAAGTTTGCTAAAAAAAAAAAAAGGGCAGTAACTTGTTTATACAGATCAACTCATCCAATTTTCTTAGATGTCTACCATGGTGTTTTCTGCTTCACAGGTTGCTCTTGCTATGCTTTCTGTTTGCAAGTTTTGTATGATGGGCAAGTGTTTAAGAAGCGCATTGCTATCAACTTGCTCTCTTTATTTTAGCTGGTCTTATGGGAATAGCTCTGGAAGGATGTTGTTGTTTTGTAGTATCAGATGAGATGTCGATGTACATGAATACATTTGCCAGCTTCTTTTTGGAGTTCTTTGATAGCCTATTGAACACCTGTCTGTCTCTTTAGGGTCCAAAATTAAAAGGACTCTTAATCCTGTTTACTCTTTGAAATAATGTCCGGTCCACAAAATTCAGCCCTGATAGTATTAAATTCAGGACATTATTTTAATTTTCTTTTCTGGATCTGAAATAATGTCATTTCTAGGTTTATAATACTGATATGTTTGTGTTGTGGTTTTTTCCCCCCCCCAGGGCTTCATATCCTTTGGTATTTTTGGTTTGGATAAACATTTAATCATTCTGCCATTCAAAAGAAGGTAAATCTAATCTCTCAATGCTTTCAGTTATCCTTTGCTTTAAATCTAGGCAAGTTAATTGTGAAGCATAACTATTAGTAATGTTATTGGTTTTTTTAAACTTCAGCTTACATCCCTGCTTCTACCTCCTTTCCTGCTCATGCTCCTTCCAGGCTGCCATTCCTGAATGTCCCTTGGGTATTAGATTGTTCTGGATATATGCTGTGAACTGCACTCTTCTGGATGTGCCCTGATATCATTGCTGCTGGCTAATCAGAGAATCCGTGGCTGCCAAACTGAAAATCTGATGGGACATAAAAGCTCCTCTGAATCTACATTTAAACCTTAGCTTGCAAATGAGCTCTTGCTTCTGGTATAAGTGGACTGCCAAATCACAAGAAAGCTGAATATGCCACTTACAGGAGAGAGCTGGGGCTCCAAGTCCCACTAGGGTAGTAATAGTGTATTCAGTTAACTGATAAGCAAAAGATAACAAAAGCAGCAATTCAGGTTGGCAGGGGGCTCCTCAGGAATGGGACCAGGAGCACACTGACCCCACCCCTGGGGACTATAGAATAGTCAAGTAACTGATAAGAATTCATGAGGTTAATCGACTAATCAGTTAACCAATATTTAACATCCCTAAGTCCCGCGCTACCTCAGAGCGTGGAAAGAACTTGAGTTTTGGCTGCAGCTTGGGAGAGGGTCACCACCCATTTGTAACCCTATATTCTTCTTCGAGTGAGTGCTCGTGTGTATTCCAATATAGGTGTGTGCGCACAACATGCACGTGCTGTCGAAGATTTTTCTCTCAGCAGTACCCTTAGGGCCAGCAGGGAGGCCCCCTGGAGTTGCGCCGGTACATTGGCCCATATATACCACTGCTGGCCCCCTCACCCACTCAGTTCCTTCTTACTCCCGTGACGGCCGTTGGAACAACCTTCAGCTTGTAATTTTGATTGTTCTCTTCATTGTTCTTCTCCTTCTTTAGCCAATAGGGGCAGGGGCACGAATGTCAGAAACAACAGGCGCCGTCCACACCCAGCCCCAGATAATAATCAGGTGCACCTCAACAAACCCCCCGGCCCCTGGCAGGGGTTTTGACGGGACCTCCGATGGCACCCTACCAGTCTTCTCTCTATCTTTGCAGGACCATTTATCCCATTTCCGCCAGGCCTGGCAGTCTGTTACATCGGACCGATGGGGGCTAGAGATAGTGGAAAGGGTTATGTAATCCTTTTCCACTCGTCCCCTCCTTCCCACCCCTCTACCCTGTCCCTTTTCAGGGACCCTTCTCACAAGCCTCTGCTACAGGAGGAAGTAAATCATCTCCTCACGCTAGTGGTGGTAGAACGCATTCCTCCCGAGTTTCGGAACAGGGGATTCTATTCCTGTTACTTTCTAGTTCCAAAGGTGAAAGGCGGCCTTCGTCCCATTCTGGACCTCAGAGCTCTAAATTTCTTCATCATCAAAACAAAATTCAAAATGGTGACTCTGTTATCCCTTCCTTAGCCCCCAGAAACTGGTATGCTGCCTTCGACTTAAAAAGACGCTTATTTTCACATTTCCATCACCTCCTTTCATCAGAAGTTCCTATGTTTTACTGTGGGCCCGGACCACTACAAATTCACGGTCCTCCCTTTTGGTTTTTCTACTGCCCCTCGGGTCTTCACCAAATGCATGGTGGTGGTGGCTGCCGAGCTCAGGAAAAGGGGCGTCCAAGTGTTCCCCTTTCTAGACAATTGGCTCCTGAGGGGGGATTCAGAGACTCGGGTGAGAACCCACATCACCATAGTCTGCAATCTCTTCGAAGACCTGGGCCTCCTGCTAGACCTGGACAGGTGGACTCCAACTCCCATGCAGATCATAGAGTTTGTGGACGCCACTCTACATTCTCTGTCTTAAAGGGCCTCCCTACCCATCTCCCGGTTTCTCACGATACAGATGGCAATCAGGTCCCTCCAGAACTTTACAGTGACTACTGCCCAGACTTGCATGCGACTACTGAGCGTCATGGCCGCCTGCACTTATGTAGTGCAGTACACCAGACTGCGCATGTGCCCGCTACGGATGTGGCTATCGCGAGTCCACAACCCGGCCGTGGACAAAATCTCCCTGCACATCAATATCGGGGAGCTTTGGGCAGTCTGACAAGCTTGTGCTGTTTTCCTTCCCCACCTGAGAGGCAAGTCTTTTCCTCATTCTGTGGGACAACACAACAGCAGTGGCATACATAAACAAGCAGGGTGGGGCTCGTTCCTCTTGCCTGTGCTTAGAGGTGACCCATCTGTGGGATCTCTGCATTGGAGCGGATATGCACCTGATAGCCTCATATCTCCCAGGCTCCCAGAAAGTTCTGGTGGACAGACTGAGCGGAACGTGGCCCAATCAATCTTCCATGCGTGGGGGGTCTCCCCACCTAGACCTATTCACCATGGGGCTGAGCAAGAAGTGCCCGTTTCTGCTCCCTCATGGGTCAGGGACAGGGTTCCCTAGGGGACACTCTCCTCCTCCACTGGCTGCAAGACCTGCTGTATGCCTTCCCACCCTTCCTCCTAGTTCACAGGGTCCTCCTGAAAGTGTGGGAATTCAGGGCATCACTAATCCTAATCGCCCTGGCGTGGCCCAGGCAACACTGGTTTTTGACCCTCCTCAGCCTCTCCTGCGAGAGTCCCATAATCCTCCCGCTGGTCCCGGACCTGATATCTCAGGACTCAGGGAGGCTTCACCACCCGGACATGCAATTGCTACATTTGACACCGTGGAAGTTCTGTGTTTGATGGTAGAGGAACTCTGGTGCTCGGAACAAGTTCAGGAGGTCCTGCTGGGCAGCAGAAAACCCTCCACCAGAAGCATGTACCGTGGAAGAGGTTTTGCTGTTGGGTTTCTCAGAAGGGGGTGACCTGAGGTGGACTCCAGTCCCCCTGATCTAGATTACCTGTTGGACCTTAGACTACAGTACCTTTCTTCCTCCTCCATCAAGGTTCACTTAGCGGCCATCTCGGCCTTCCACCCAGGGGAAGGAGAGGGGAAGACACTATTTGCCAGTCCAGTGGTCAACAGATTCCTAAAAGGGGTGGACAGACTATCTGCATGTCCACCAACCTGTTCCCCAGTGGGACCTAAACCTGGTCCTCTCCAAACTTATGGGGACTCCGTTCGAACTGCTAGCGACATGTTCCCTCCTCCAACTATCATATAAGGTGTCTCTCCTAGTGGTAATCACATCCAATTACTTAAGGCGCTGACATCAGATCCCCCACTACACAGTGTTTTTTAAGGCTTTTCTGTCAAAGGTGGTATCTCCTTTCCACGCCTCCCAGAACATTTTCTTGGCAGTTTTTTACCCAAAACCACATGTATCTGGGAAAGAACAGGCTCATCTCTCAGTAGACATAAAAGGCGCTAGCCTTTTACAGACAGGACGAAACCGTTCCGTAAATCGCCACAACTTTTTGTGGCTATTGCAGAGCATGAGGGACCAACCTGTAGTGCTGTATCAGGGAGTGCTACACTCTAGCGGGATCCCAGTCCCACCCCTTAGAGCACACTCCACAAGGGCTGTGGCAGGCTCCACTGCTTTTGTAGCACTGGTTCCCATCCTGGACATCTGCAGAGCCGCTACATGGTCCTCAGTCCATACATTTGCCAACCACTATGCGCTGTCACATCAGGCCAAGGAGGATGCTGGCCTGGGTAAGGTGGTCCTCCAATTCTCCGTGGCTTCGACATCCAGCCCTCCTCCTTAGGTTCTGCTTTGGAGTCACTTATATTGAAATGCACATGAGCAATCACTCGAAGGAATGGTTACCTACCTCGTAACTGATTCTTCAAGATGTGTTGCTCATGTCCATTCCAAATCCCCGCCCACCACCCTTTATCGGTAAGAAGGAACAGAGTGGGCAAGGGGGCCAGCACGGGTATATATGGGCCAATATACTGGCTCCACTCCAGGGAGCCTCCCTGCTATCCCTAAGATACTGCTGAGGTAAAATCTTCCAATAGTGCAAGCAGGCTGCACGCGTGCACACCTATATTGGAATGGACATGAGCAACACATCTCGAAGAATCACAGTTATGATGTAAGTAACTGTTCTTTACATAGGGTCTGGGCAGTTCTGAATCAGGGATCCACACCTGGTTCTTTGCTTCCACTCTGCCTTATCTAGACTCAAACTTGTGACTGATAAAAGGCCAACAGAACATGGGTTGGGAAGTACTATCAGTCTTTGCTGAAACAGACTAACACGGCTAACTCTGAAACCTATATTATAACAGTATCAGTGACCGATACGGTGGAGAATTTTCCCCTGAGTTCTATAATATTTTAGCTTTTAAAATTGCCAGTTTCTTTGTTGATTTCTTGGTTAATTATTTTTCAGGCTTGAATTCCTCTGGGGTAATCGAGAAACAGCAGAACATACGGATTCTTCAGTACCTGAGGAAATCAGGATAACCTGTCAACAGTTTGTTCATTATCATAGAGATGTTTGTGTCAGAAGCATTGTCAAAGACAGAAGGTGGGGATGTGTTCCTTTACAGAGGTTCATTTAATCTGCAGTAAGCTGTTCAGAGATCACAGACTGGGCCATTAGGGTTTACAGCCATGGCATATGTCTTCAAATTGCAGTCAACTGCATGAAAGATGAGTATTTACAAGTGTGTTTAAGTAACTTGTTCTAAATGGAAATCTCAAAACTCACTTTGCTACTATTAAAAGTATGTGCATGCAAAAGAGCTTTGGGAGGGAGGGTGTCTAATCCTGCATCTTGTACATATCTGCATTCATTATGGCTGTGCCTGTAAAGATTGCTCATGTGACTCGGGGTTTGCAGGTCCTTTATCCCTTACAAGTTCATTCGTGTTGCTTATTCCTCATGTGACATCTTAAGCATCTTACGGTGTCACATGAAGCTTTCAGAAACAAATTGATGCCCCAAACTAAAGATTATGGTCTCAAGTTTGTGTGTGGGAAGTTGGGGAGAAGGAGCAACAGGAGCAGAATAATTTAAGAAAGCTTCTGCTTCTTATGCAAATATCTGTGGTATCAAGAAAAGGCAGGAATGGTTGTTTTAATCAGAATGTTTTATTTCATCCTTCTTTAAAGATCTACTCTCACATCTTGGGGAAATCTGAAGCAATCTGACCTTACCTAGGGTATAATCTGGACTAATGAATAGCTGTGTCCTCTCAGTTCTCCACCCTGGGGTACTTTTTATACTGCTTTGCTGTGAGAGCTACCACTCCTGGTCTACTCTCTCACTACCTCCAGCATGCAGCTTACTCCCATCTATAGCGTATTAGTGCTGTAGCCAGACACTTATGAATTAAACTGCAGAGCAACACCAGCAAGTGTCCAGTCCCACACTTACCCCAGAAATGTACATCTTGTACTGCCCAGCTCTCTCTTGGACAATACAAGCCTGTAGAAAGTTGTTGTTTTAGTAACAGAAAATGATATGCACAAATCCTGTTATCCCAAATACCTCAATCCAAATACACTGATTTCAGTAAAACAAACTTATTAACTACAGAAAGATAGATTTTTAGTGACTACAGTCATGAGACACAAAAGTTAAAATTGGTTACAAGAAAATATAAGTACACCATAACTAATGTATAAAGTAAATTCAAAGCAAAAGTCTCTCACCACGTTTCATCTGTCTTATCAGCTGAATTCCTTTTAGTCAGGACCTCTTCACCGCTCCAGTGCTGCTTCCTTTGTCTTTCAAGTGTTATTGATGCCATGGGTAAAGGGAGAGAGCATTTAGGGCTCTGCTCTCTCCTTATAGTACTTTCTCTTCTTCAAGAATGTAGGGGACCAGACATCACAAAGTGCATTTCCTACCACACAAGCAAATGTGGTGTGTCAGGAAGTATTTTTGCAAGGTAGGCGAGGGTTGGCTTTGTATCTAAACATTTTATCCCCTTGCCATTCAAGAATTTCATGGCTTTTATAGTTTCTTTTTCATTTGAGAATTAATCACACTTCAATGTGGTTCAATTTAAGAGGATTTTCTTTGCAGGCAAAAAACTATCCGGACAGGCAATAATTTAGACCATAGGGCAAATAGCCGAAAAGTGAAACACAAGCTTGCACATATATACTGGGTCTCTGAATTGGAAAAATATCAATTTCTGATATCAAATATTTGTAATTCATTTTATCTTTGAATATTATATATTATGCAGCATTTCTTTTCCATCTTATTTCCATTTTTGAGGAAATGTGTGCAGTTGCTCCATCCCTTGTTCAAATATTCATCTAATTACTCCTTGATTTAATAATACTGTATATGATATCCTACTATTATGATTTTGCTTCTTTGTTGTGCTTGTTACACCACTAATATAAGCTAACATTTGCTCTTGTTTTTAATTAAAATATAAAGAATTTCCTGGTTGTTACTGTGTTACGTAGCTGTTTAATTAGATTTTAGATAACCAGACTACAGGTAAATTTCTGAGTGACAGTTTTATTACTATTTTGATTAGAGGTAATAGTGTTTTCTAATCCACTAGTCTTCAAAAAAACAAAAAAAACAAAAAAAAACCCTCTTCTTGCATAAGTGTCATTGTTCTCTGTTGTAAAGTAAGATAAACATTAAATGATTCATCTACAATATACACAACTATTCAATGACCATTTAAATCTGAAGAAAAGGTGAGTATTAAAGTGCAGCTCAAGTACCCAGTGCTTCTGGCATTTTACAGTTAATTAAATCAGGTATTTTGTTACAAAAGTGGTCATGCTAATGAATGCATTTGAAGTAAGTATCTAATAGTTTGTATGTGTACATGTGTTATGATAGAATTGCTATGGAGGTTCTATAAAGTTTATTTTACAGGCATAACAGAACTCTGCATGCATTTTGATTTTCACTGAGGCCTTTTAAGAAAAGGTAGTGAAATGTGCATGCTCTTTACAGAATTAATAGGTTTGCTTCTAACATACATTTAACTGTCATGCTGTCTTTCCTTGTTTCCCCGTATTTTTCCTTGCCTTCACCCATCGTGCAGTGGTGATAGCAGATTTTCAGAACATATGGGTGAATCATTCCTTTGACATACAGGTGTGGTGCAAAAACCTCGACTGGAGTCTTCCTTGGCTGTGAGCTGGTGAACTGGCTTATCCAAGTTGGCCTTGCTTCTGACCGTGGTGAAGCTGTGAGGTACGGCGACAGACTGGAAAAAGGAGGAGTCATCCAGCATATTACCAATGAATTTGAATTTCAGGATGAGTACTTGTACTACCGGTTTATTCAGAAGAGATCCCCAGTGACCGAAAGCCACTGAACTGGGCATGTATTCAGAGAGTAGGCAGCAAAGGGCGAGTTTGTCCTTCTCACCTGCCCTAACCACTGACATCTAAAGTGTTTTCTTTCTTATGACACTTACAGAATTGGGTGTTTCTTGCTTTTAATGCAGAAGAAATTTGATGGTTCTTGTTCCACCTAAAGAAAATGTGTAGTAAATGACCAGCTTTAAATGCTCACCTATGAAAAAATTGGTTTTATTTAATTATTTTAAGTGATGTAACTGAAACCAAGTAGGACACTCAGAGTTCAGTTTTTTCAGTTTGAATGTAAGCTATAGTAAAATGATTCTCTCCCTTCCCTGCACACAATAAAACAGCACGTAGCTGCTGATGCCACATAACTTTAAAACAATCTGTGTTAAGATTGTTTCCTTTTCCTGGTAAAGTCCTGAATTTCAGTTTGTCAATTGGAGTTTTTCCTTTGACTTAATGGGACCAGGAATCCGCCATTATGCCTGTTACTTAGGACAGTTGCATAACAAGTAGAAACTCTGTTAAATTTTTACCTCTACGTTTATGCTGCTTACTCCTGCCTTGAAGAGAGAATCCTTTGTTTGTAATGATGTAATTGCTGTAAGATTATCATGATGTCAAGGAATTAGGAGTGAGAAATGAACAGATGAATAATTATCAAAGGTCCTGTTTTAATACAAGATAACCACGTCCTAAAGAGAGGGGTTTTTTTAATAATAAAAAACCCAACAAAACCATAGAAACATCAAAGAATATAATGAATTGTAAGTAGTTTGTTTCCCAACTATTTTCATGTAGGCATTTAGTAACTCTGCTAAGAAAAAGCAGCTAGCAAATTATACCTACATCTTCAAATGTTAGAAGCAATTACAACGCTTGGTGGGGCAATAAGTATTCAGTATCTCTCCAAACCAAGGCCAAAACTTCAAACAAAGCGTAAAACCTTTAAATGAGGTGTAATAACTTTAAAATGCATGATCCAAAGAACCTGCACACTTCTGAATTTAGTTTTAAAATTTCTAAGAATTTGAAAATTATATTATTTTTATCAAAGCTTTATTTCATGAATACAAGATAATCAAATAAGTCCCACCAACCGCCCTAAAATGTTCATATGTACTCTAGTAATGTATTCAAATCTAATGTACTGAAAGAGTTTGAGTTCATGTTAGCCATTTCAATATTATTATAGGTAACGTAGAACTCTGGAGTATGAACTAGCCCTTTCTTACTGCCCATTTAAAACTGAAACAAAAGCACTAAATTGTTGCCATAAACTTCTAATCACCAGTGTGACTGAAAAAAACAAACAAAATCTGCTTTGTTTTGTCATCTAAGGTAGCTACATGCATACATCGATTTCCTTCATCCCTTTTTAATTTTAACGACACAGATTTTACTTTACCTTTTTATGTGGCCATTATTTGCTAGTAATAAGAATAAAGTTGTTATAACAGTATAAACCACTGTACTAGAAGAGATTTTACAGTAACTACAATTGGATGTTACACCACATGCATGCAAGACTGACTGAGAAAGCAATTCCTTTTTTGCTTTCTAATATGTCATCTTATTGCATGTTAGTCTGCAGTGTGCATTGATGCAGACAGTGTCCTATGTATGCTATATAAACTGACATTTTCTGTACAACAAAGCAACTGACATTTGTAGCAGGCCGTGGATTGGCATAATTTATGAAGGAAATCGATGGAGTACTTTTTGTTCCACTGTAACAGCTTAAAACAGTTGTTAAGCTATTTTGAATGAATTAGAGATGTTTTAAGAGTGGAAGCAGTTAACATCTCTTGTGTCTGAATGTTGCTACTTCTCAATAAATCTATAGTTATTTTATCTTGTGGTTTTGAATCTTTGTATATTGTGATTTTTCTGGTTTACCTCAACAGGCCAAATACTATGGGGAATACTTCGATCTGTTTGTGGTGGGTTCTCTTCCTAATAGGAGAGACTTGGAAATTCTATTTTTTGTCACTCTTAATTTTCCCCCATTGCTGCTCTTTAATTGACTGGCTGGCTTGCTGTTGATTGTTAATTAATTTTTTTTCACATGGAGACTATTGGTCCATTCTCCTACCTTGGTTAAACAGGCAGCCAATTTAGCTGTAAAATATTTAAAGTGACTCCACTCCCATTCATTGGCTTCCTAGATTTGATACATTCTCCAGACATTCAAGAAATTGGCCTGTTAAAAGTTCTGAATGTGCCCATTATCAACTTAATAACATGGTGTCTGTACATCAGTTTTTTTTGCCTACATCCATCAGAATTGTCAACATGATGGCTTTGAGGACTTTCCATTTTGTTTGTTGACTAACACCTCTGCACGTAGACTGCTAAAGGTCACTCTTGCTTTGGCAATTCTAGCATTTGTTTCATTGATGTGAACTATACATGACCATGTACTGCCAGTATAGGTGAACTTGTACATTGTGTGGAGGAAACTGATGACACCTGAGCTGTCAGGAAACTGGTAAGGATAATACGGCAAGACGAGGTTCCAGATACTGACGTTCTCATACAGACAGGCATTCCAAGCATCCATGTGCTGTTGAAATCAGAGCTACGGTGGGCAGGCTATGTCATTACAACAGGGGTGAGTAAATTCCAGCCTGCGGGCTGGATCTGGTCCGAGGGTTACTCCCGAGTGGGCCCCCACCTCCATGTTTACCTGCACTTTTGCAAGTATCAGAGGATCGCAGCTCTTGTAGGCCGCAAATCGCCATTCGCGGGCAATGTGAGTTGTGGGAAGTGGCATCCCGGTCCGTGCTGCTTCTCAATGCTAACATTGGCCATTGATCCGTGGCCAGTGAGAGCTGCAGTCGTCTGATACCTGCAAAAGCGCAGGTAAACAGCAGCGGGTGTGCCAGGGACTAACCCAGGTGGGCTGCCACTTTTTTTATTGCCAACCCCTGCACGAGAATGTCTGATGAGCAACTGTCAAAGATGTTTTTATGGTGAGCTAAAGGAGGGAAAGTATGTTCATGGAAGCCAGAAGAAACCTTTCAGTGACTCCCTCGAGCTATCCTTGAGGCGCATCTACATTGACCCAGAGTTTTGGGAAGATCTCATTCATGATCATTCTACCTGGTAAAACTTCATCCACAAACTACTGACTATGACAGGACTGGAGAATCTCAGGCTTCGATTTGGCCCCTGAGACTCAGGAGCACCCCCAGCATTGGGAAGTCCATGCTGGCGCTCCAGCTCCTCCACTATTCCACCATGGGGCTGAAACACAAAATCAACTATGCTGGCTCCCAGGCTCTGGTGTATAAGTGGAATGTGGGGAGTCTCTCCTCCATGAGGGACCATGTTTTTTTGGTTTGGGGTTATTTTGCTTTTCACTTGTGTGCGGCCCCTGATTTTTCTGTGGGTCAGTGGCCTGACCCAAAAAAGGTTCCCCTTCCCTAGTCTGTGAGTAACAGAGAACTGATGAGGCAGAGCATAAGTGCCAGCAGCTTAAATCTTGCAACAGAATCATATCTGCTGTTAATCAAATAACTCATAGAGGCATTTCTTGGTCAGAGTGCCACAGAGCACTCAAAGTTCAAATTGGCATTCCAAGCATCCATGTGCTGTTGATGAAATCAGGGCTAAGGTGGGCAAGCCATGTCACTAGAATAGGGATGAGCAAATGCTAGCCTGCGGGCTGGATCCAGTCGACAGGGTTAGTCCCATGCGGGCCCCCATCTCCATGTTTACCTGCAAATGTGCAGGTAATCAGAGGATTGCCCCATTCATGTGTTCAGAGAAACCAAACCAATTAGTGATGTCCTAGTCATCTTCAAACTCAAAGACAAACAACCACTTATGTCTAGCATCGTAGTAGTCTTTTTTTCTTTCCATTACATACGGACAGTCTTAAAGTTTTTCTTTCTATGGCTGCCTTGAGCCTAGCCTACTTTTTGTATACAAATTAATCCATTGGTCTCAAAGGGAAAATTACAATCTTCTTAATTTAAAAGGTGCTTTCTTTACAGGGACAGACCCATCTTTTTAATAACTCAGAGTGAATTATACTTACCAGCTTAGTTACGTTATATGATCACTGATTATGCACCATCTTTCTGATTACATAGGTTGTGTACTTTGGTTAATGCAGATCTACATTAAAGATCTGGCCTGATCAGTGGTGGATTTTTTTTTAAACCCCCAAGCAGGTTAGGCACCACTACAAACTAAGTAGTAGACATTGAACAATATTAGAGGGTTCTCTAACCCCACTACAGAGAAGCAGGAGCTTGTTTTCCAGTGTTTATCAATGGAAACATTAAAAATGGCTTAATACCTACTGCGCATTCATGCAGTTGTTTGGGGATTGAACAGTGATTTTTGTCATGAAGACAGGTAAGGAGGTGGAAATGTAAAAAAGCTGCTCTCTTGTATTTAAGGTAAGTTAATTACAGGTGAACATCAGTTATAGTATCCTTATATAATTTGGAGATGTCCAAACTTCAGAAGGATCATTCAAATACTCTGTAGACTGAAGCACTGAGCTCTAGCTTTTTCCTGTATGTTTCTAGCCCTTACAAACAAAGCAGCGGAAAAGCAGAACATTTGTATTAGGTTTCAAAGTAGAAATGTTAGATAATGTTTTCCAGTGAATTATTTGTAAACAATCTTCCTCCCCTAAAGTTTGAGGATCAATTCAAGGTGGGGGATCTGTAAACCAAATATGCACAGACGTTGCCCTCTAGAGGATATTTTAACTTTTGGTTTAATCAGTTCCTTTTCTCCTTTACCATCTCCCCCTTATATTTTGGCCCATCTTGTGTCAAAGAACTAACTCCTAGAGTGCATGATAGCAAAATATAGTTATATCATCACTTCATCCACCTCCAGAATCTAGCACCCATCTACATTACAAATCACTTTTTAGGCTAGGAAAGAGAAAGCATTATAGGAGACTAGCTGGAGTGTTGCTGCCATGTTGGAATTTAGGTGACACACAATGGGACATCCCCACTCATTATGATCATGTAATACGGTAGTCCACTTTAAGGACCTGCTTCGCCACTGTATTATTCCTGTTTTTATGTCTATGTAGCTGATGGTGTAATTCCTATGAAATCGATAAACATGGTATAATGCAGTGGTGAATCAAGCACTAGAATTGAAAAAGTACAGTTCACAATCTCATACCACAGTCTTGGTGACCAAGGCTTGAGCTTAAGTTCTGACCCAATAGCTTCTTTCAGCAGTTCACTTTGAACATAAAGCTGTCCATTTGAGTGCCTTTCTAGGAAGTGTGACAAGATCACAGCCCAAGGTGGAATGGCTCACTGTCAAAAACAGGCATTCATTAGGAGTGGAGGTGGAACACAGCAAATCGCTATACAAAAATATGCTCTGACAGTTTATGAATATTCTTTGTATTACTGTACTGAACTTTTAAGAAATCTTATGGGAGTTTTAAAAAGTGCTAACCAACTGAAGGCTCCTCCCAGGGGAAAGGGGCTGGAGGCACAGCTGCACTGGCCATGCAGCTCCTCTACCAAGGAGGGGAGAGGGATGGGGCTATGCTGCAGTTGAGGGCTAGGGGTGAGGAGTTAGGGGCAGGGACGCAACTTAACCTGTGGCTGGCAATATGGAAAGCCCTGGCTCCTACTAGCTACTCTTCCTGGTGTGGCCAACTCCCTCCCCCCAGGGTCACTCTGCAGTATAATTGTCCCCCACACTCCCTGCCCCCAGTGGTCATTGTGGAGCATAACTGTCCCTGCTCTCTGCTCCCTCCTCTTCTGTGTTATGGAAAACAGTCCCATTCCAGGCACTTTCCATTTTCTTGGCACAATCTAACCTTGCTTTAAGTTAGCATAAAAGGAAGTTGCATACCAAATTTGGTGGTAAACAAACTTAGGGACAGATAGATTTTGGGAGAAGGGTCAAAGAGCCTCTTCACTTGGAAGGTGGCATTTATGGTAGCTGTAGGGTACAAAGGTTTCCTCTGCTTGCATTTTTCATGCCTTTGCCTAGTGAGTGTTGCTCCTAACAGAGAAATATTATACATGTTTTTTCACAGTATTTTGCTGACTAACGTATGTATTTGTACTAAATAATTAGATGCTAAGCTATCTCTGTATGATGTTAATCTATATGAAGAATCGAAAGTGTGGCCTGGAATCTAGTTCTATTATACAGGCTTAGTTATAAGCACAGAAAAGCAACCTTTTTAGTGAGAAAATAAATGAATAGCTCAAGTTCTTCAAATTTATTGTAATAATTGTGTAAATTGCTGTGTTCTGTGCTATGCTGCTAGCCTGATAAACTTGAATGTGTCTTATTACCTACAGCTACTAACTAGTTGCATAAAATGTAAACCATTTTTAGTATGCCAGTAGTATCACCAGTTATTTTATGCATTCTATTCTTCAGACACTTTTCATTATCTTTACAAGTTTACCTTACCTTTGTCTTGATTCTGAAAGAAAGGCATCAGAATCCTGAATCTATCGTTCCATTCTTTGCCATGAATATGAAGGTAATGTTCAAATTCATCATCACTTTAGTACAAGATCAAGACTTTATCTTTGTTTAAACAAATCTTTAATAAATTAGCAGCTTTGGCAACACAAGTAATGAATAACAAGGTGTTCATCTAAAGAAGAAAAGTTAAAAAGTTTTATCACTTAAACTGTCACACTGTAAAAGTATGCACACTTGAGATCTTTAAATATTTAGACCGATTATTCATTGTACTTGTGTGTTTTAAACAGGTCATGGTTTGCTACAAAAAGCAATCCAGTGCTGTTTTGAAAAGTGCACTGGCAGAATTAGAGTAATTATAAAGTAGTATGTAAAACCAAAACACAATTTTTCTAAATAAAAGTTAGCAAATGTAGGAGGATGTTAAAGCGTAAATGTTTCATTTGTAATTGGCAGGACACTTTGTATTGCTAAGATACCAAACACTCATTACCATGATCAACTTGAAAGTCTAAGCCAATCGTGGCCAACCCGTGGCTTGCGAGCCACATGCGGCTCTTGTCCCCCAAAAGTGCGGTTTGCGAAGCCCCTCCTGCATCTCCTCCCACCCCCCCCCCCAAAAAAAACCCAGTACCTGCTCCCTGCTTAAAAATGGCACCAAAGATGGCGGCTGTCTTAAAGGGGCAGCCTCCTTTTAAAAAAAATATATAATATATTTATTTATTTATTTGTTTAATTCTTGTTTGTTTTTGCTCAACAATTCTGTTCTAGAGGAGCTTTTTTTCCCTTGACAATTCTGGTGCGGCTCTTCGCATTTTTTCCGCCACGCTTTTGGCTCTCTTTGTTAAATGGGTTGGCCACCCCTGGTCTAAGCAATTTTAACAAATTTTAGTACAACTTACTACTTGTAAAGTTGAAGCTGTAATTTGGTTTTAAAATGGCAGATTGCTTTAGGCACACTCAGACTGTGTGTTAAATTGAAGATGAGCTTCTCATTCATCATTGTGAAAGTAATGCAATGCAAGTATAACATACATATCTCCTGTTATAATACTAAATTGAGATTTTTGTTCTTGTAAAAGTGTCACAGCAAGGATACTTATTTTGACTCTCTGCTAATGACTCTCCAGTTTTACAAAAAAAATATTTTAATTGTCAGCAGTAAGAGTTTTCGTGACAGTTGTACACTTGGATAAATTAGAGCTCAAAGGATAATGATGCATAATAGTGGCTTTTCCATTTTAGAATCCTCATTTGTCCATTTAATTCAGACAGTGAAATTATGCTGTGATGATCAACTTGAGTACAAAATCTATATGCATATTCAGAGTGAGTTGCTCACATCAAAGATGCACAGAATGAAAATCTTAAAATAACCAAGCACTTCAATACTTACTAGGCATTTTAATATTTAGTTAAGTTAAACAACTTGGTTCTGACGTTCACCTCGTCAAATTCTTTATCCTCAGCCAAGAGTCATTTAAAGGCAAAACTATTCCCTACTTTGAAAACCTTTCTTGTTCGATCATTATATATGCTGGCCAATGGGCTCTTTTAAAAGCTCCTGAACACCTAATCCTGAATGGAAAATTACTTTTGAAAAGTAAGATTTGAATCCTTAGTCACATGACTACAAGAAATAAAGATCACTAAGCCCAAACTCCACTATACTTGATTTATACTCTTAGGCATATGTGTTGATTTCCTCTTCCACACACTGTGAAAAAAGGTTAACAGCTTGGTTAACATCAAGATATCCATTTTGTAGGATTGATTCCATCATGCTAATTTTCTCTTTCTCCAGCTTCCGTATCTGTTCTAGCATCTCTTTACTTTTTGCCTATAAAAAAAACAAAATTAAAAAAACCTAGCAGCAATGTACAGTTTAAAACAAAGTCTTGCTGTAGTCAATCATCTTTCTGCCTAGATTCTTATACCTGAGTCCATAACAATTTGTGACACTAGTGGGAATCAATGCTGTCCATTTCATGTAGGTTCCTCATAGTGTTCTTGCTCAGATGCACTCTCCCTTGTACAGTATTTGCCCCACCTATTTACAAGTTGCAAACCTTTTATTTGAGGGGTTGGAATGGAATAACTAAAAAATTATTCTGTGATTACAGCAGCAATTGTGCTTAAGTGCCTTTTGTGTGTGCATCGACTCTGAATAGTTCGGTCTTTGGTTGGCATCCATTTTTTGACTCCACATTTAAATAAACCCTAGGCTCTAGTTCACCAAAACCAGTGACATTTAGAAGCCAGCAGCAAGTTGTCTTGACCCATAAAATATATTCTGAAGATGAGAAAAAGTGGGGCCTCTAATTCTCTAAGATGGTATCAAGAGGAAAACTGTAATGTCAACCCATGGTATACATTTAACCTGCTCTGAGCAGCCATAAAAAAATCAGTGATAAAAGCCTGAGCCCCATTTAGACTACATGTTTGCCCTTCGCTGTCATCAGTTTAGCTGTGCTGGTGGAAATTAGGGCCCCCACTATTCCTAGTGTAAACACAGCTACTGTCTAGCAGAGCTGTACATTGTCCTAATGCAGCAAAATGCTTTGAACGCCTTGACTGTGATTGGTGTGTGAGCCTGGCTAGAGATGATATGGAAAAGTAGGGAAGAGAAGTGGATTTGAGAGGGAAAAACAGCAGAGAGGAGAAACAAGATTTAGGAAATCCAGAAAAATGACTGGCCTGATGCCACATCGTTGGCAGTTGGACCAAAGAAGATGGCAGGAGGGCCCAGCTAGAGGGAAGCCAATTACACTACTTGTGGTGGTAAATAGGTAGCAACATCTGCAGTATATTTCTGCAGAGGGGGCTGGACCAATTAATCGCCCACCTATAACCCCTAAAGTCATGTTCCTCTCCCGCATCCTCTGCTTTCAGGGGCATATTACAAGCAGAGCAGTGGTCAGAGAAATGTAGTGCTTTCTATCCCTGTATTTACACAAAACTGGATTCCTTACAGCTCCTCTCCACTCTCCCAATGTGCATGGTGGTACGCTCCTCCCATAACCTGGACTGAATTGTTGCAGCTACTCACCATGTTAGGCAAATACAATTTTAAAGCTTCCTTCCCACCTATCCCATCTGCTCCAGCTCCAAAGTGCACCAACCCTAAGTGTACTTTAAACCATGCTCTACTGATTGCAGAGAATTCTGGTGATTATAAGAAGAGCTCCAAAACTTCAGCATTTTTGTAACTGGTGATTCTAATACTGGTCTACACATGCCAATGGTTACAGCAATTTATGAAGAACACATTGATAATTATTAGAACAAGTCCATGGTACCATTAGCTAATTTAAATTAAAATCCTCCTAATTCAACAGGTCAGCTGAAGCTCAGGCAGAACCATGGAAAGATGTTAACTCCAAACAGTTCTGAGCACAGTCATTGCACTTAATCGGTGGCATCCAATGGGCCTCCAAGAGAAACAAAAAAAAGTCTGTACCCTGTGATACTTAAACTGTGACCAGGGGCCAATCCTTCTGTGTGGGGGCAATTACAGGAGATGGAAAGAATAGCTTGGTCTGCTCAATTCCAGACTTTGGGAATCTTAGGCTGAGAAGGACAGAAATTTGACTGGCCATGTCTGAGCCTAGGGAAAGAGTTGGAGGATTGAGGGTGGTCTGTCAGCAATGAGTGCAGACTAAAGGCTGAACAGACAGCACACAAGGAAACTACACAAAACATTCTTTACCATCCAGTAAACTACGGCTGTAAGTAGTATCACGTCCGCAAGCCATGCATGGAATGAATTACAACAAATCAGAACCTTGCCCTGAAACTGAATGTACCTTGAAGGTTTCCACAGCAGCACTTTCATGTTGCTTATAGAGTTCATGTCTTCGATCTGGCTTAGTGAGAAACCGTGGTTTCTTCTTCACTGGATCATCAGGTCCAAATGCTGGTGAGCTGGTTTTTACTAACTGAGTAATATTTGGCACAAAGATAAAAGGCTTAAAAACAGATCTAGAGAGAGGAAACAGAACACAGATTCTTTGATATAGCTTTATTAAAGGTACAAAGCACAAGCCAATGCATCATTGTATTTTCCCTGCATTTATACCCTGTACTCCCACTAGAGAAAGGTTTCATATAACTCTTAGCCTTGTTTTAAATTAATTACTCAGATAAAATGTGGATGAAGTCTCCCCACATTTACATCAATTTTGTACCTGTACATTGAGGTAATGAATCCCTAAATGATGACTTATGCATTTGGCACACTACATTTTGGTTGTTGTTTTAGAATAATAATGAAATAACCAATTAAATGACACCATCCTATAACTTAGAAAACATTTGCTAACTTTTCATCTTAAGAAGCTTCAGGGAGTAGCCAATTTAATCTGTACAGAAAAAAACAACAAATGGTTTGGTAGCACTTTATAGACTAACAAAACATGTAGATGGTAGCATGAGCTTTCATAGGCACAGCCTACTTTCATCTACATGTTTTGTTAGTCTATAAGGGTATGTCTACATTACCACCCTAGTTCGAACTAGGGTGGTAATGTAGTTAACCGGAGTTGCAAATGAAGCCCGGGATTTGAATTTCCCGGGCTTCATTTGCATGTTGCCGGGCGCCACCATTTTTAAATGTCCGCTAGTTCAGACTCCGTGCCCCGCAGCTACACGCGGCATGAACTAGGTAATTCGGACTAGGCTTCCTATTCCGAACTACCATTACTCCACGTGCAACTCCGGTTGACTACATTACCACCCTAGTTCAAACTAGGGTGGTAGTGTAGACATACCCTAAAGTACTACCAGACCAGTAGTTGTTTTCTTCATTTTAATTATTGCATCACCTTTCAGGGTCGGGAGTTCCCGTAAAGAAATGAATACAAGGGAGATTAGGGTCCTGAGGTAGGATGGAGACCATACTTCCAGTTGTCATAAATCCTCCTTCCATATTAATCCCGCTCTCTTTATCTCGAAGAATTTCCATCATTGTTTCAGAGGTTATATTGCCTATTTAAAATACAAAACATTGAATTTGCATATAAGACTAGTAGTAACTAAATACTGTCAATTGTCTGGTTTACTCCTCAAATTTTTCAATGGTATTCATGTTAATATGCTGTGTTGGTAAAAAGGCTGGTGCAAAACAAGAGATATTGGAGTAGCTTCTTACATAGTAGTTAAAAACATGAAAAGAAACTCTTTAGCTCTGTCATGAAAACAATCATTTCTTCATCCCACATACCTACTGGTATAAGCCATATTTGTAAAATAGCAAATAAGATTACTGTTTTATTTTTAATCCATTCTGATAAGTAAATGACAATGAGATATTGCATTTGACTCAAGTGCTATAACAAATGTATTTTAGACTTACAAAGTGTATGACAAATAATAAGCCTAGCAAATAGTTTTGATAAAATAACTTTTCAGATGAAAAATTCATAGTTCAAGATTAAAGACTAAACTTCCTAAGTGCCATGTAGGAGTTAAGCAGACAAATCACAGTATTGGTTACTGGTATTATCTGTGTACAAATCCCACTAGACTGCTTTGGAAATGTAAAAATAATGACAATTGTATATGAATTTCCTTTGCACTGTTTTGAAAATGCAACTCGAAGAGATTAAACTGTTCCTTACTATTTGACTTTCCAGGTAATTTATATTTCAAGATGACCAGCTGAAATGATACACTGGAGAATAATCAGTTTTATATCTTGAACGGAATAGAACCACATTGTCATACCTACTTGTGGAGGGCTATGCAATACTGATCAGCTAGCATACAACTAAATAAGGCAAATTTGAGTTTAGCATCCTTGTGAAAATGATTTTCTTTCTGATACAGGGAGAATGGAACTCCTTTGTTGGTACTGGCTATTCTTATGAAAATTCTAAAAGTAAATTATTTAAGTAGTTAATGTTCAAATGCCGTCTCTGGTTTGTATATATCGTAGTGGTGTATGTGAAAATCTAGTAATATACTGCCAAGATTTTAACACAAGCACATACAGAAATGTTTTCTCTAAATCCAATATAACAGGTGAGCAAATTCTTATGGTAAAGAGGGAAATAGCTACGCTAGTAACTGTTTTTTTTTTTTCCATTTTAAAAGGATATTGGCAACTTGAAACCTCCTTATCATACCACCTTTTAGTAGATTAGGATTTCTAGTTTAAATGGCCTTGCAATCTAGTTGAACTAAGACAATCAAGATGATTGCTGCTAAGTGAGAGAACTTAAGTTGACTTTCCCTGTATATGATGTAAGTTACAATCTATCTTATGCTTCAAGAACTACACATGGTTTATTAACCATGTGCACTCTTCTTTGGTGTATGGGCAGAACAGAATGGAGAAAGCCAGCAGGAAGAATTCTGCACCGTTAACCAGACAGACTAATGAAGGAAACTAAAAATAGGAGGCAGTTGTCATATCTGGTCATTGCGAACCAAGATTGCATGCAGGTCAGCGGCTTGTCCAGCAGGGACTATTTATTAAGTTTCTCTTGTCTAGATCTGGGTTTTGTTTATCCTGTGTTCGCTGTATAGTCTCATAGTAGCTACTTTACAAATATAAATATCATAGCTGTTTTAAAAATTTCTCCACACACTGAAGAACAGTAATCCAGAAGACTTTTTTTTTAATGCTATTGGGAGAAAATGCTTAGAAACATCCAGTATGATAACTATGTCTTTGCTGCTCTAAATTAAATAACTTTTAAGGCACTGATTTAAAAAAGTCGGAAGGAAATGAAACTATATCAGGCTGATCATTTGAATACCTAGGGTGACTTAAAAATGGCTGAGGTGAATGCCTGAAAATGGGGATTTAGAATAAAAATGCTGATAGAACCTAAACACTTGCTATAATTCAGGTATTAAATCTTCAGAACCTGCAATTCCCAAAATGGATGCAGGATTTACATGATCACCAGAATAAGATACCTATAGGTAATTCACTAGCAAGCAGTGAATAAGTACTAAAGCTGGAGTGACAGAGCTCAGTAAAACAAAAAACACACAGGGATGCAATTTTATTTTCGTTTAGATTAATCATTTCAAAAGCAACAAAGAATACTGATGCTTTTTTGAGGTATATGTAACAGTTAAAAGCAGTTGGATAGAAGTAGCAGTTTCTCTACAGAAATATGAAAAGTTGTGAATGAGTTGGTAATTAATTCTCTGATAATGCTTTATCCTTTATCCTGCTTTCAGACAAGGTGTTTTATTAGATTTTATAATTTTAACAGTAGCATTTTAATCTGTATTTTTAATGAATAAATAAAAAAGTTAGATTAGGCAAAATGACTTTGTATTAATATGAAAATACTAGAAATATAAAATAGAGTTGGGCTGAGTTACACACTGTACTAATATAGGCCTGCCCCCAATGCTCTACCTAAGCTTTTAAGAGTGACAGTGAATTTTTGGAAGTCTGCTTTTTTTTCTGGCAAGTAGATAGATGGCAAATAACCCATCTCACATTCCAGAATTGGTCAGTCATTGATCCTTGCTGAGCGTAGACCAAGATGGCCCTGATTTGGTCAGCTTATAGTTATTGCTGCAATATTAAATGTTTAATCTGTTAGGCCAAAGCCTTGTTTTCCTGTGTTGGACCCTAAGGCGAATTGCCTGACTAAGATAACAGCCTGGCTGCAACAAGACCTTGATGTTTTTTTGTTGAAACTCTCCACTGAGTTTGTTAAAACTCTAATTCCCTCCTGGATTCTCACAGGTTTACAAGAAGCTGTTGTGTCTCTGCTTTCTTTCCTTATCTACAGAACCAGTTCACCCCAGCCTCTCCCCTCCTTTCCTCCCCCCATCCCTCCGGCTTACCCTGGCCCCATATCCTTGTGTAAAGATCTATTCCTTCTTTGTTCTACAAATACCGATAAACTAGATGTAGCAGATATGATATGCATGACGTATGCAACTGATATATAAGACTTGTACTCCTGATGATTCTCTGGAAGCTGCTTTCGAGCCCTCCCCAATGCATTGCTAATAAAACTGCTTAGTATTATCTGTGTGGCTTAATTATTGGGGAAAGAATTCCTTGCTTAACAAATGTATAACATTTGTTTATGGTTTTTCCTCACCCAATTGAGAGAGCCTTTAAAATGTAATCACTCTAATATAGTCTTCAAATGAATCATTGCATTAACCCAGTATATATGTACCGGTTGGACCTACCTTGTCTGGCACCCTCGAGACCTGCCAGTCCCGAATGAGATTTGCTGGATCAGGGGAGGTCTCTCCCCTCCTTACCTGTGCTAAATTGCTGCCTCACCTGTGGCTCCAGCCCACCCCACTGCTACCTGGTCGGTCCCTGGGCTGGAGTTCTCTAGCCTCACATTGGCCTCGCTGCTGCCAAGGCCAGGCTGCACAGGTGGGGCTGGAACTAACAGTCCACTGCTGGGGCCAGAACTCCCTAACTGCCACCAGAGATGGAGCTGTGCAGCTGGGGCCAGAGCTTCCTGGATGCCACTAGGACCAGAGCTGCATGGTCACTGCCGGCACCCTCTATTTCCCAGCTGTTGGGGCCAAATTTCCCTGCTGCACTCCTGCCCCACAGCCAGACCTCCCTATACCTGAACTCTTTGGTCCAGGAACATCCGTGGTCCTGCCAGACCATGAATGTTCCGGACCAGAGTGTCCTGATTAAGGGAGGTACAACCTGTACTTATTACCACTCCAGATGTTTACATTGCTTGAATTAAATGTACACAACATACTAAATACTTTGTTTGATTTACAATAT
The DNA here is from genome assembly GCF_052426305.1 of Pelodiscus sinensis. Lineage (NCBI taxonomy): Eukaryota > Metazoa > Chordata > Testudines > Trionychidae > Pelodiscus > Pelodiscus sinensis. Next base: position 45,294,878 of record NC_143058.1, on the reverse strand, counting down.
TCAAATAATAATAGTGGGTACCTTTGTGTTTATTCAGTAGCTTATAGCCTTCACAGTATCTGCCCGTTGAAGTTGTCATTCTGGCAGTATTTACGTAGGAATATATGGCAGCAAAATCAAATTCTTTTTCACCATCCCACCAGCCTTTGCTCTTAGCATAATCTCTCATTTTGGGATGTTCCTGGTCAATTTTGGTTGTTATGGAGAACTGGTTAGAGATATTCCGCGTGCCCTCTGTTTGTAAAGTGGGGAAGAAATCATGTATAGTCTTTTATGCAGTGGATTTATCCAGTGTTTTACTTATTTACATTTACCTTACTGAAACAGAATTTATATTTTACTATTCATGAAACCTAATGCATTTCCCTGGGGATAATTTTGGGGACACACACACACACACACACTCCTGCTGCTGCTTCCTCCTCTGCAACTCTGATATTCACTCTTTTCTTTCCATCCCCACAGACAAGTGTTTTGTTCTGGTCCTCGTTATATTCTAGCTCAACTACTAAACTGGCTTCCCAAACAATTCTTCTTCAGTGCATATAAAAAGATCCAAACAGTTGAGAGTCCTCTTCTCTGCTCATCAATGTGACCAACTCCTCTTTGAATCCTACCATCCTATCAAATTTTAAATATCTTCTCACTACCCTTAATGCCCTACATAATGCTGCAATTCTCTTGTTACACTTCACAGTGACCATGTTCTCACCTTTATTAAATGGCACATTCATCTCTGTGACCCTATGTATGGTACAACCGCCCCGGGCTCATCAGTAAACCTCTTCTCTACCTACTTAATCCTTTCTTTAAAGACCCCATTTCTGCCAGTGACATGAAAGCAGCATAGCACACCCTAGACCCAGAAGCTAACTGGATCTCCCACATCCTCACGAAACAATTAGAAAGTTCCAGCTTTTATATACTAATGCTGTTGCAGTGATCATTTAAAACCATAATGAAGAACGTTACCCATACCTTCTATTTTCTCTGCTGCCCAATATTTTCCTGAAGTCTCTAGGACCCAAGCCTCCTTTCTGTCAGCTATCAGAAAACTGTTATGGTAGGTAAACACCATCTGACTCTCCATACAGTTTCCTCCTTGTCCATATTTTTCTAGCAAGTCAACCATGACAGCGAGGGCATTTTCAGCTGTATCAGCTCTTTCAAGTCCAAGTCTAAAACACAATTAAAATGTTACCTTATGCAATTATCTTGTCTTAAAAGAATTCATAAAAATGAATATACAAGTTGAATATGAATTGTGAATACAGTAAACTTCCGATAATCCAGCACCTTTAGGACCCAGGGGGTGTCAGATTATCAGATTTGCCGGACTATCGGAAGGGGGGGCTATGACGGGTCTGGGGTGGGGGGGATGCCACCCCAGACCCCTCATAGTCCCCCCTTCCGATAGTCCGGCTCTGCCCCAGGCGTCCCTGATTCAGCTGCTGCTGGTCAGTTTTAGCAGCGGCTGAATCGGGGACGCCTGCAGCAGAGTATCTGGAGTGCTGCGGGGTTGATCTGGTAGCACTGACCCTTGGCGCGGCGAGACCAACCCAGCAGCACCCTAGCTGCTCTTGGAGACGCCTGGGGCAGAGCAGCTAGGGTGCTGCTGGGTTGCTCCCGCAGCGCCACTCCTCGGCGCTACTGGACCAACCCGGCAGCACCCCAGCTTCTCTGCCCCAGGTGTCCCCAAGTCAGCCACTGCTGAAACTGATCAGCGGTTGACTCCAGGAAGCCCGAGGCAGAGCATCTCTGCCCCGGGCTTCCAGGAGTCAGCCGCTGGTCAGTTTCAGAAGCGGCTGAATCGGGGACACCTGGGGTGCTGCTGGGTTGGATCCCGCAGCCCCGAGGGGCAGCGCTACGGGACCAACCCGGCAGCGCCCCAGCCGCTCTGCCCCCGGCTTGCCCGATTCAGCCGCTGGTCAGTTTTAGCAGCGGCTGAATTGGGGAAGCTGGGGGCAGAGCAGCTCCAATGGTCCAGCTGCCCGGAGAACTTCCGGGTTCCTGATGGTGCCGGACCATCAGGAGTGCCAGACCGTCAGATGCTGGACCATCGGAGTTTTACTGTACTGTGGTTGGGGGCAAAAATGGGAAGAAAGCAGCAACCTGCCTGAGCTCCTTGTTAAGCTGTTGGGCTGCGTCTAGACTGGTATGATTTTCCGCAAATGCTTTTAACGGAAAAGTTTTTCCGTTAAAAGCATTTGCGGAAAAGAGCGTCTAGATTGGCACGGTCACTTTTCTGCAAAAAAGCACTTTTTGCGGAAAAGCGTCTGTGCCAATCTAGACGCGGTTTTGCGCAAGAAAGCCCCGATCGCCATTTTCGCCATCGAGGCTTTTTTGCGCAAAACAATTTTTAGCTGTCTACACTGGCCCTCTTGCGCAAAAATATTTCCCGAAAAGGGCTTTTGCCCGAACGGGAACGTCAAAACATTTGCACAAGAAGCACTGATTTCGGACAGTAGAACATCAGTGCTTTTGCGCAAAATCAAGCGGCTGGTATAGACAGCTGGCACGTTTTTAAACTTGCTAGTCTAGACGCAGCCTTGGACTATAGACCTGATTAGCTGTGCTTCCTCCATGGGTGAGGAAACAATAAAATGGAAATGTGTTGGGGAGGAAGAAGATTTCTAGGAAGTGTCCCCATTCATACACACACACCCCATTCCCAAGTCCAAATGAACTGCCTGCTCTGAACTAGGGATGTTAAATTTAGATTAACTGGCTAATCGACTACTTGATGCAATTTGCATCGAATATTCAATTAGTCAATAAGGGCACCTCTGCCTCTGAAGTGAAGCATCAGCCCCATGGCATTTCAAAGGGGCAGCGCTGCATAGAGCCCAGATCAGTGGAGGAGTTCCCAGCTGACCCCAGGCTCCATGCAGCACTGCCACTTTGAAATGCTGCGTGCCCTGGGCTGCACGCAGCGTTTCAAAGCAGCATACCCTGCACTCCATTCAGTGCTGAGGACTGCATGTGGCATTTCAAAGCAGCAGCACAATGTGGAGCCCAGGGTCTGGGCCTAGACTCCATGTGGCACTGCCACTTTGAAGCACGCTCCCCTTTACCCCCAACCTTGCTGCCTCTTTCTGAAAGAGGCAGCAAGGGGGGGGGGGGGGCAAAGTGACTAGTTGACTAGTTTGTTGACTATCTCTGATAAGCATTTCCTTATCAGATAGTCAACCAGTTGTCCACATCCCTACTCTGAACTAAGAAAGAAGGCTTAAACTATTGTCAGAGGCTTCTTCTGTAGCAAGACTAGTTTTGTTCTTATTTATTTGCTTCTGGACAACTGGAAACTAACAAAAAAAAGAAACTGGCCTTGTTTTTTGTTGTTTGGGTATTTTTGGGAGAAAAAAGTTACGGAAGAACAATTGTAGGGCATGAGCCCAAGCCCTCACACTGCAACTGTATCCGTGTGTGAATTTCAAATCATAATTATGTCTTTAAAAAAATTCTAGTATCTTCATTTGCATAGTCTATGAAAAAGCTTCATCTACCTCCAAGATTCCCAGTGACTTTAACAAGTTGTAGCAGACCTTTCTTCCTAGAAGTGTTAATATTTTAACCAAGAACAAAATAGCAGAGAAGGCAGGATCCTTGCTTTTCGAGCAGTGGTTCTCAATCTATTTACCACTGTGGGCCACATTCAATACTACCTGTATAGCTCTAGGAATGTCACGTGGGCCAACCTACAACTGTGTACTCATGGGCTGCAGATTGAGAACCATTGTGAGTATGTCTGTCTATATAAAAACATGTATCTGGGTTATAACTTAAAACCAAATTCAACATAATGTATCTATCTAAATACAACTAGAGCTTGTACCAACCTGAGGAGGTCCATGCCTAGGAGTGCTTCATTATCCGAGACTTCTTCTCGTCCCCACACTGCTTCATTCCCAATACAAACTCCATGTTCATTGGCTCCCATTTCAGCACCCCATAACCAAGATGGACGACTCAGAACAACTGCATGCGTTTTTTCTGCTTGCTCAATTTCTATATAAGTGCACTGCAACATCAACCATGGCATGAGAAGTGTAACAAAAAAATCAAAATAGTATTTAATGCATGCAGGGCCTGAAAGTTCCTGTTCAAATGGATTTCCTCTCTGAGGAGAGTTCCCAACAATAATCAACAAAATAATATTTTACTTAAAATTCCTAGGGTTGCCAACTCTCTCACCTGGATGGACTGAATGCTATTTGCACAATGGCATCTGGTCCATTTGGTTAGGAGAGATGGTAACTCTAAAAATTCCCCCTCTTCTTCTTATTCCCACAAAATTAGGCAACAAAATGGCAGGATAATTTTCAAGTTGATAAATATAAAAATGTATATTGGAAAACATAACTATATGTACAAAATGATGGGAACAAAATTAGCTATAACCACTCAAGAGAGATGAAGTCATTGTGGATAGTTCTCTGAAAACATCCACTCAGCAGGCAGCAGCAGTCAAAAAAGCAAAGAGAATGTTAGGAATCATTAAAAAGGGGATATAGAACAACCAAATCTCTTGTTGCCTCTACATATCTATGGTACGCCCACATCCATGAATACTGCATGGAGATGTAGTCACCTCATCTCAAAAAAGATATGTTGGCAAAAAGTTCAGAAAAGGGTAACAAAAATTATTAAGGGTTTGGAAAAGTTGCCATATGAGGAGAGATTAATAAAACTGGGGAAAGAGGAAACAAAGGGGGATATGATAGAGGTCAATAAAATCATGAATCGTGTGGAGAAAGTAAAAAAGGAAAAGTTATTTACTTGTTCCCATAACACAAGATCTAGGGATACTAAATGAAATTAATAGGTACAGGTTGATCCTCTCTTGTCCAGGACTCCCCTGGTCCAGCAACATCCTTGGTTCGGCAGGACCATAGATGCTGCTAGACCAGAGACCCCAGTTGCAGAGGTTGAGTGTGTCTGAGAGCGAAGCCAGTCTGGTCAGCAGTAGCCTGCTGGGGCGGTGACCTGGACATAGAGAGCCCTGGGAGCAGCTGCCGCCCAGCTGCTTCCAAGATTCTGGAGAATCCCGGGAGCAGCTGATGCCGCTCATGGGGCCGGGAAACCCTTGAAGCATCTGTCCTGCCACATGACTGGGGCAAAGGCTGGGGAACCCCAGGAGCAGCTGCTGCTGCTGCTGCCATGGCACATGGGCGTGGGGAACCCCAGGAGTAGCTGCAGCTGCCGCAGGTGAGACTAGATAACCTCTGAAACAGCTGCCCTGCTGCGCATGGGGCTGGGACTGGGGAACTCTGAGAGCAGCTGCTGCCTCACGTGGAGCTAGGGGCAGGGAGCAGAGACCCACAAGTGGGTATGGGGCAGCAGACCCAGGCAAGTGTGCCAGAGGTCAGGTCTCTAGATTCTCCTGGGGCAGCTGCCAAGATGGAAGCACCGGGCAAGCCCAGATGCCTGACCTCCCCTAGTCTGGCAAATTCCCTTGTTTGGGACCACTCCGATCGCCAGGGTGCCGAACAAGGGAGGCTCAACCTGTTGCAGGTTTTATTAAAAACAAAAGGAAATATTTCTTCCAATATTGTTAACCTGAGGAACTCCTTTCCAAAGGATATTATGAAGACCAGGACTTTAACAGCGTTCAAAAAAAAACTAGATAAATTCACGGAGGATAGGTCCATCAATGGCTATTAACCAGAATGGTTAGGAATGGTATACCTAGCCTCTGTTTGTCAGAAACTGGGAATGGGTGACAGGGAAAGGATCACTTGATGATTCCCTGTTGTGTTCATTCCCTCTGGGGCAACTGGCATTAGACACTGTCAGAAAACAGGATACTGGGCTAGATGGACCTTTGGTCTGACCCAATATGACTGTTCTTATTAAGGATGTAAAAAGTAAGTTAAAAGGGTAACTATGTAACTGCTGAAAATCTTAGCAGATACCCAGTTATACATATGGCAGACTCTTATTTAAGCTTTATACCACAAAGCCTGCAGCAAAGCCTCCCTGAGACTGCCAGCCCTGCTCTTGGGGAGCCAGCATGTAACCTGCAGTGGGGGTGCTGGGCCAGGCCTGTCACAGACAAGGGATGACCTGGCTGCTCAGAGCAGCACCTGCCTGCCATGGGCCTGGTGGGAATGGAGCAGCCCCTTGCCTGAGGTGGGCAGGGAGGTGTTCCAGCTGCTATGGTTAACCGGAACAGGCAAGCATTACCCATTTAGGGTGATGCTTTCCAGTTCGCTGGTTAACCAGTTAACCTTTCACATCCCTAGTTCTTATGTATGTTTTAAAACACTGAATAGTAAACTAGGGATGTTAGCATGTAATTGAATAGTCATATAACCACATGAAATTTTAGCAGTTACACAACTATTTCATAGTCTCCAGAGCCGGGGCCAGCAGCCTGTGTGCTCCTGACCCCACTCCTGGGGAGCCCCTGCTGCCTCACGATGCTGCCTCTCTATCAGAGGCAGCATCATGGGGGGAAGGCAGGAGCCGGTCCATGAGGGGAGACAGTTTAAAAACTAGCTCCCTGCACAGACCGGCTCACACCTGATGCCACGCATTGCTGCCTGTGATACAGAGGCAGCAGCATGGAGTTCGGACATCTCCCCACACAGAGGCTCCTCTATGGCAGCAGCTCCTGTCCACAGGGATCATGGACCCCCTGTGGACACTGGCTGCTTTGTGGCAGCCTCCCCTGCATTCCACCCCCACTAGTGTAGGGGGGAGGCAGCACCACGGTGCTGGGGGGAACCTGCTTTTAAGTTGGCTCCTACCAGCACTGGTTCCTGCCTGTCTCCCTGCCCCCACCGCGTATTGGCCCCCACCTGCCCCCCTCACCCTTCACAGTGCTGCCTATCAGAGGAAGCAGTGGGGGAGGGGCAGGTGGATCCAGGGCTAGTGGGGAGCTGGCTTTTAAGCCAGCTCCTTATGGGCACTGGCTCCTGCTCCCCCTCTTGCTGCCTCTGATGTAGAGGCAGTGGAGGCGGGAGTAAATGACAAGATTAACCAATAGGCCCAGGCTTATCGGTTAATTGTGTAGTTGTCTACACACTGACATCCCTATAGTAAACTATCATTAAAAACATAAATTAAATAGAAATCTATATCTATGCTTAGTGAAGTAATATAATTAATAGAAACAAGTTTTCTTTAAGAGTTCTCCATTCTTAATTTTCATAAGACAAAAGAATATATGGTATCTGGTTTCCTGTTCAAATGTTTAAAGGAATACTGCTGGCATATACTTTGGCTCCCCAAACTCTATTTTAATGTAGTTCTCCAAACAAGGTTATTTGGATTGTTAACATAGCTAGAGAGCTAGTTACCTACACATTTCAAAAGGCCTGCAAAACTAGCTTCTATGGTGCAAGAGACTCCTGGGTTTAGATTCTCTGCTGTAGGTGCTGTTGAGTATCTATAAATAAACTACCATGCTTCTAACAGCAGACTTCATTACCAAAGGCCAAACATTAGTACAGGACCCATAAAAAGTGGGTTTACAGTGGGTCAAATTGAACAGAGTTCTCAAAAGCAGAATCTGAAGGGATGCATTGAGCGACTTTCGCTGTACTAACTCACTGGTACTCACAATTGGGGGTATGTTTTGATGGAGGCTTATGATCCTGCTGTGCTATTACACAGCAGTACAAAATATACACTATTTTACATTAGTGCTAGGCCAAATGTAGGAGATTTTTTTTTAAAAACCTGCTATTTAATTCTTTCCTATTTTTACTGTGGCATGGACAAGCACCCTTGGTTTCTGCTCAAGAGCACTTTGCTCTTACCTCCAGCTTCTTTCCTGCCTGATAGGAAGCAGCAGGGAAGTAGACTATCTCTTGCACTTCATCAGACGGTCTATCTGAATTTTTTCCAAAAATAACCCGGCTGTCAACTGTGGCTGGAGGCAGCGCCACAAACGTGTCACAGGAGCGAGGCCCGCTGGTTCCCGAAGCCATGCTGGACATAGACGCGCGCACACTTCACTTAAAATCCGTTCCGGGTGACCTGAGCCGAGGCAATGCGGGCGGGCGGCCCCACAGGCAGCCGAAGCCGGGCCGCTTTCTCCCGCCGCGGGACCCCGGCACACGCAGAAACCGCCCCGGGCAAGAGGGTAACCAGGGAGCAGCTCTTCTGCCGCCCCGGCACTTCCGGGGCGGGGTCCAGGGAGCCGGGGGACCAGGACCTGTCAGCGACGGGGGGGTGCAGGGATCGCGCGAGGCGGGAGCTGGCGGGGGCGGAGGGGACCGGGGGGCGGGGCTTCGGGATGTCAGGCCCGAGCGCGCCCAGCGCAGCTCTCACCTGGCGCGCGCCGCCCGGGTGCGCGTGGGGTCAGAGGTCACTGTGCCCCGCCCCCTGAATGAAGCCCCGCCCACTGCCCCGGAAGCTTGGGCCCGGGCTGGCGCAGCGCGACTTGAACGAGCGGCCTGATCCAGCCTCGCCGCCGCCATCATGGGGAAATCCTTCGCCAACTTCATGTGCAAGAAAGACTTTCACCCCGCCTCCAAGTCCAACATCAAAAAGGTGAACGGGCCCGATCCTCGGCCCGGCCGGAGCCTCTGACCCCCCCTCCCGGGTACCGCCCCGGGCCAGAGCCACTGACCCCCCCTCCCCGGGTACCGCCCCGGGCCAGAGCCACTGACCCCCCCCGGCCCAGAGCCACTGACCCCCCCCTCCCCAGGTACCGCCCCGGCCCAGAGCCACTGACCCCCCCTCCCCGGGTACCGCCCCGGGCCAGAGCCACTGACCCCCCCTCCCCGGGTACCGCCCCGGCCCAGAGCCACTGACCCCCCCTCCCCGGGTACCGCCCCGGGCCAGAGCCACTGACCCCCCCTCCCCGGGTACCGCCCCGGCCCAGAGCCACTGACCCCCCCTCCCCGGGTACCGCCCCGGGCCAGAGCCACTGACCCCCCCCGGCCCAGAGCCACTGACCCCCCCTCCCCGGGTACCGCCCCGGGCCAGAGCCACTGACCCCCCCTCCCCGGGCCAGAGCCACTGACCCCCCCCTCCCCAGGTACCGCCCCGGCCCAGAGCCACTGACCCCCCCTCCCCGGGTACCGCCCCGGGCCAGAGCCACTGACCCCCCCCGGCCCAGAGCCACTGACCCCCCCCTCCCCAGGTACCGCCCCGGCCCAGAGCCACTGACCCCCCCTCCCCGGGTACCGCCCCGGCCCAGAGCCACTGACCCCCCCCGGCCCAGAGCCACTGACCCCCCCCTCCCCAGGTACCGCCCCGGCCCAGAGCCACTGACCCCCCCTCCCCGGGTACCGCCCCGGGCCAGAGCCACTGACCCCCCCTCCCCGGGTACCGCCCCGGGCCAGAGCCACTGACCCCCCCCGGCCCAGAGCCACTGACCCCCCCTCCCCGGGTTCCGCCCCGGCCCAGAGCCACTGACCCCCCCTCCCCGGGCCAGAGCCACTGACCCCCCCCTCCCCAGGTACCGCCCCAGCCCAGAGCCACTGACCCCCCCCTCCCCGGGTACCGCCCCGGGCCAGAGCCACTGACCCCACTGTTTATTTATCCCGCCTGTGTGGTGCTGTGTGGTGAGCATCAGAAGCTACTGTTGGTTAAAATGACCAGGGACCAGTGATGCAGGGAGCCCTGACCTCACTACTTCCTTCATAATCCGGGTTGTATTGGAGGAGGGGGGAGTAAGCAGCTGTACCAGATGTTCCAAGCATCCAGGTCAATTTCCCAGTGTGAACACAGGGGTGGGCATAGTGCGGGGGTTGGATTGCAGAATGGAGGTGTTGGGGTTGGGGAGCCCACAGGGGTGATGTTAGAGCAAAGGAGGCGGTGACGTGCCCATAGAGGATAGGGGTGCCAAAATACAAGCTTGCCCAAGGTGCCATTTTATCTGAGGTTGACCTGTAGAAATTTAATGAGTGGGAAATTTCTTGCTCAGCTTTCCCAGATTCACATTATTTGATTATCATGAAAAATCAATGTGTTGTCCAGTTGTTTAAAAAAAAAAAAAAAAAGAGGCAAGAGGCTGCCAGAGGTAGGTACAATATATCAAGTAGCTGCCTAGGCTAGTTTATCATACTGGAGTTATTGCAACATTTTACTGGTAGAGGCTACTGGTATACTAAACTGGCAAAGTGCTCTTAGTGTGAATGCAGCTTATACTGACAAAGCTGTGCTTTGTTTAGTAGCTGTCTCTGTGAGTGAAACAAACTGTACTGCTAAACTCAGTTTTGCTGGCATAGCTGTGCCTATACTATATATGGGGTAACCGAAAAATTCACTTTAATCCGACCCAATTTTTGGTGTAGACCGTGCTAGGTCAGCAGAGGATTGTCTCCAAACCTCTTGAGGATTGGATTATCTATGCCAGTGAGAGAACCTCTGCAGTTGCTAGAGGTTGTGTATTCACTACAGACAAGCCATAAAAGTTCTGGTCTCTGTCAGAACTTAAACCTGTCCAACACATTATCAATAAACTACAGCCTATACTAGAACAAGATACTAAACTCCGAGAGGCTCTGAGAGACAGACCCATAGTCTCCTATAGACAACCACCTAACCTCAAGATGACTCTCACCAACAACCATAGGACATACCACACTAATACCAACCCTGGTACCTTCCCTTGCAACAAACCCCGTTGCCAGCTTTGTCTACATATTCACTCTGCTGATACCATTATTGGACCTAACCAAGTGAGTTATAAGATCAAGAACACACATTCCTGCGCATCCAGAAATATAATTTATGCTATCATGTGCCAAAAGTGTCTATCTGCCATGTACATTGGACAAACGTCTCAGATGCTTCGCCAAAGGATCAATGCCCACAAAACAGATATTAGACAGGATCACAAAGAAAAAACAGTTTCTTGCCATTTCAACCAGAAAGGACATTATCTCAACGACTTGATTACCTGCATCCTGCTTCAAAGGCCTTTTAAGAATACACTTGAAAGGGAATCCTCTGAACTGTCATTCATGCTCAAATTCGACACTTTACACTTAAGTTTGAATAAAGACTCTAATTACCTTACCCATTACAAAGATAGCTTCCCTAATTATCACCTCTAATATCATTAGCTCACAGACATTTACCTCCGCGCCCCCCCCCCCCCAACCCGCTTCTGTTCTGAAATTTGATTTGTCCTTTTCATATGTGTTCATTTTTTTAATTGTATCCTTTGGTATATATGGTTGTGACAATTTTCTTCCACTATTTGATCTGAGGAAGTGGGTCTGGCCCACGAAAGCTCATCACTTAATAAACCATCTTGTTAGTCTTTAAAGTGCTACATAGTCCTGTTTTTTCTTACGGCTACACTTATCTATATCATTTTGCAATGTAATGATTGTTTGCTGCATATCCATAGTTGGGCATTATTTTATAGAATATAATTTGTACAGACATCCTTTTATTCAGTTTTGTTTATATAAAGATTTTGTAGACATATCTGATTATAAGCAGCAAATAAAAATTCTAATCCTGTTAATAATAGTAGACTGAGACAATGTTTTATGTGCATCTATGCTATATGGTTTTATTTACGTCTAATGAGAATTCAAGATTAATTTTTAACTAGATTATGTTTATTAAATAGGTATGGATGGCAGAACAGAAAATATCTTATGATAAGAAGAAACAAGAAGAGCTAATGCAACAATACCTTAAAGAACAGGAATCTTATGATAATAGGTGAGAATTTCCACACTACTAACAAAAGCTAAATTTCCTTCCCTCTGTATTTTATGGCATCAAAAATAGCTCACATTCAGGTGCTTAAAGCTGCATCATCACCTGGTTTTTATCTGTCAATAGTCTAAAAAGCTTCTCCTCATTTTGAACAGTTATTCATAAATTTGAGAATACGCAAGCAAGGGTCAGATGGATTTTGGTTCCTCCTTTTGTTTTTGGACGTCCTTTTTTCTGCTTGATCCTCCAGTTCTCCACAAGTTTTATGAGTATTTATCCAGTTCATATAAATGCAATACTATAGTTTTTGCTTCAAGCAGCTAGTTACCAGAGATTGCTGCAACAGCATGTGGTGCAAATACGACCCTAAGTCTGTTTTTCATAATGCTGCTAGCACAGAAATGAAATTAAGTTATCTTCTGAAACTTTCCTGTATTGTATTATTAAGCAATGCCTGCAAAGTTGTCCATCAAACTCGATAGTGTTCTAATATTAAAGCTAACTAATAAGGGAATTGTCACAATAATTCACCATCTCCTATGTGAATTTTGTGTCCATTTAAAAATAGCTCTTTTAATAAATAATCTAAACTTGTGTATTTCCTGTGTGTCCTAAATTCAGTTCTTTTAATTTAGATTACTTATGGGTGATGAGCGAGTGAAGAATGGTCTTAATTTTATGTATGAGGCCCCACCTGGAGTCAAGAAAGGTACTTCTGATTTAACAAATGATTGGCAAAGTTGTTATAAGTGACTTAAAACAGGGACTTATAATGGGAAGTGTCAGACAAGCTTTCTATAGAAGACTGTGTAATGTTTTGTAGACAGAAAAAAGTGCTAATGATCTATATATGTTAATAGTGTGCACTATGAATAAGGTAGTAGTTTAAAAAGTCTAATGTAACACGCTGGGATTTCCTTCTAAGTACAAGAGAATACAAAGCATATTAAATTTAATCAGAATAATCAAATAGCCCACATCTTGTCAGAATGAACAGGGATCTAAATCCACATTAGAAGCCCTTGGAAATAAGAGAGCTTCCTTGTAAATTGAGATCTATAATTTAATTTAAAAGCTACTAAACCAAGTTTTTTAAAAAAACTGTCAGTTTAAACATTCTTAGACACAAATGTAATGTTTTAACTTTATTATTATTTAAAAATAACTCATAAAATTACTATTTCAAAAATTCAGGGAATTGTTTTTCTCTCGTTTTTGTGTTAGTGTGTTTGACAGCATTTTGTGTACTCAGGTTACACCTCTAAAATCCAGGTTTCTCTGGTCCGGCAACATCTATAGTCTAGTTCTAGGATCAGAGTCCTGGCGTGCTGCAGAGGATTGGGGGACTGGGAGCTGGCGCATGGCTTAGTTGGGCTGCGAGGGGTGGGAGCCGGCGTGCGGCTCATCTAGGCTGTGGTGGGGGCAACAGCAGGGGTCTTGAAATGACCTCCCTGATACAGAAAAATCCCTCATCCCAAGACGAGTCAGGTCCTGAGGGAGGTCCAACCTGTAATTGCATTGCTCCTCTTTCTGTGATATAGTCACTTGGTTCCCAAGGGCTCTGTGGTGCAAGGGACAGTGTGTTAGACTTCTAAAGACCAGGAAAAGCCATTCAAAGGTTGTGGGTTTGAATCCCACCAGAGTCACTTTAAGGGAGGTTGTGGAATCTCCATCTCTGGAGGTATTTAAGAGCAGGTTAGATAGACATCTATCTGGGATGGTCCCTTCCAGTTCTAGTGTTCTATGATTCTCCAATTTTCCCTCAAGAGTGAGAAACTTTTCTTAAAGGTACAATTATTGTAGAACCCCAAAAATAGGCAAAAGGACTTAAGAATGGGCATCCTACTTAAAATGTTTTCTGTTAATTACTACATTTCCGGTTGATTTTTGTGGTACTTTTAACAAAGAAATTAGTATAACTAGGACTTGTCTTACATTAACAATGAATTTGATCACCAATAGTTTTTAATGAAAAAACTGATTCACTTCCTCTTCGTGTCAGCAACCTGTGTGTGTCCATGTTAGGAAGTACAGGCAGTCCCCGAGTTACGCGGATCCGACTTATGTCAGATCCGCAGTTATGAACGGGGCTTCTCTCGCCCCGGAGGACGGGAGCGGCGGGACGCCCAGATGCACTACGGTCCGCCGCCCCCGTCCTCCGAGGCAAGAAAACCTGCTACCCTTCTCCCTGGTCTGCAGGGAGACGGGGAACAAAGCCTTGGAGCATGCCCGCAGCGGGACAGCCTGGGCGCGCTTGAGCTGTCCCCCTGCGGGCATGCTCTGCAGCTTTGCTCCCCGTCTCCTGACCAGCAGACCAGGGAGATGGGGAGCAAAGCCTCGGAACACGCCCGCAGTGGGACAGCCACGGTGCGCCTGGGCTGTCCCGCTGCGGGCGTGCTCCAAGGCTTTGCTCCCCGTCTCCCTGCAGACCAGGGAGACGGGGAGCAAAACCGCTGAGCACGCCCGCAGGGGGACAGCTCAAGCGCGCCCAGGCTGTCCCGCTGTGGGCGTGCTCTGTGGCTTTGTTCCCCGTCTCTCTGGTCTGCAGGGAGATGGGGAACAAAGCCTTGGAGCACGCCCGCAGCGGGACAGCCCGGGCGCGCTTGAGCTGTCTCCCTGCGGGCGTGCTCAGCGGCTTTGCCAGCAGACCAGGGAGATGGGGAGCAAAGCCTCGGAGCACGCCAGCGGTGGGACAGCTGCAGCGCGCCTGGACTGTCCCGCTGCCCGCGTGCTCTGCGGCTTTGCTCTGCATCTCCCAGGTCAGCAGACCAGGGAGACAGAGCAAAGCCGTGGAGGACATGGGCGGTCCCACCACCCCCGTCTCCCTGGTCTGCTGGGGGGGTGCAGCTAGTGGCCACCCCCCCCAGCAGACCAGGCTTTTCTTGCCTAACCCTGGGGTAGAGCAGCTGGGGGCTGCCGGGTTGGTCCCGCAGCACCGCTCCGGACCAACCCGGCAGCACCCCAGCTGCTCTGCCCCAGGCGTCCCCAAGTCAGCCGCTGCTGAAACTGACCAGCGGCTGACTACAGGAAGCCCGAGGCAGAGTTGCTCTGCCCCAGGCTTCCTGGAATCAGCCGCTGATCAGTTTCAGCAGCAGCTGACTTGGGGACGCCTGGGTTTCTTAAGTTGAATCTGTATGTAAGTCAGAACTGGCGTCCAGATTCAGCCGTGGTTGAAACTGATCAGTTTCAGCAGTGGCTGATGCCAGTTCCGACTTACATACAGATTTAACTTAAGAACAAACCTACAGTCCCTATCTTGTACGTAACCCGGGGACTGCCTGTACAGTAGAACCTTACCAGTGACTGACATTGTGAATAACCACATTTTGTGAATAAACAAGAATAGTCCTTTGTCACAAAATTTGTTCTTTTATTTAGACAAGTAGGGTTTAGGTTTATTTATTTATTTAATTTCATCGTCTTGTAGTAAACGTGGGAGTATATTTGTAAAAGTAATGATAACCTGTAATATGAGCTCTCAGTATAGCACTATTGTTCAGTTGCTAAAAAGTCAAGTGAGGCTGGTAGAGTTTATTTAAGAATAATCGGATTCATTGTTGGCTCAATGAAAATTAGTGAGGTTCTGTTGTATGGTTAAGAAAGCAGCCCCTGCAGAGAGAGATGCAGAGTAATTATTCAGAAATAGTGTTGAGTATTTATAAAAACCTAATAAATCTTTCATGCAGATAGTTAAAGCAGTGGTTCTCAACCTGGGGAACATATACGCTTGGGGGTACGCAGTAGGGATATTAAAAAGCAGATAATTGGGTAACACTGTAACCACTGAAAATTGCAGCAGTTACATGCACCTGCAGCATGGGGCAGCAGCAGGCTCCCCAAGAGCGGTACATGCCATGAGCTGGCTTTTAAGCTGGCTCCCTGGGGCATACCAACTGCCACCCCACATTTCTACTTCTGATATGGAGGCAGAAGTGCCGGGCAGTGGCTGGTTACCTAGGAGCTGGTACACGCTGGGAACCCCACTTTTAAACCCGACTCCTGAGGAGTTGGCTACCACCCTACGCTGCTGCCTCTGATACAGAGGCAGCAGTGTGGCGTAGCAGTGGCTCCCAGCAAGCAGGTCAGGAGCCTGTGTGTAACTGTTCCAGTAAATGATAAGCCCAGGCTACAGTAGTATGCAGAGGTCTTCCAGGAGTACATCTGCTCATCTAGATTTTGTCTAGTTTTGCAACAGGCTGACCAACATAAATATAAACTGAAATGTCATACAATGACTTGTTTATACGCCCGTATATACTGTACACTGAAACATAAATACAGTATTTATATTTCAGTTGTATTGTTTTATAAATGTATGGTAAAAATTAGAAAGTAAGCACATTTTCAGTAATAGTGTGCTGTGACACTTCTTTATTCTTATGTCTGATTTTGTAAGCAAATAGTTTTTAAATGAGGAGACACTTGGGATACTTGGGGGGAATGTAAGCCAAATCAGACTCCAGAAAGGAGTACAGTAATCTGGAAAGGTTGAGAGCCTCTGATAAAATTTTAATTCTTTAAGGATCTGTGCCTATATAGCTGTTGTACATTACAGTAAGTTAGATATCTCTGGAGTTTTCCTTTAAGAAAAATCGTTGTATGATAAATATTAATTTCATTTTGTGTAATAATGTTTTGCTATGAAATCTTATTTTAAGTATTTTCTCAAGAATTGAAAATGTAGGCCCCAATCCTGTAAACTCTTAAGCATATGCTTAACTTCACTAGCATTGTAGCCCTGTGGAAATCTGAGACTACTCACAATAGTGAAGTTAAGCTTGTGCATAAATGACAGGAGGATAAAGGCCCTAGATACAAAACTTAATGTGCCAGTATTTACTAGTAATGAATGAGGAGTTCAAAAGCAAGTTGCAAAAGTGTTTATAGAACTTCAACTGTGTTCTCCTGCTTCTTTGTGTTAGTTTGAAAATTCTGAGGGAAGGAAATGTTATCCCCATGTTTAAGGATGTTTATGGCTTTACAAAGTTTATAAGTCAATATGCAAGAAATATGTTATGTTTATTTTGCATAAGCTATTTTCTGAAATAAGGTGCAGTATTACAATACTATAAACCATTAAAATGTTTTATCCATGACAGGCTATGTCTGTGATTAATGCCTTGTCTCTTTTTGTTTTGTTTTGTTTGTTTTTTCATTTTTTTCTGGTCTTCGTAGAAGAAACCAAAGAGGTAATCCAACACATCGGTTTTTAACAATTTCTTTACAATTACTTAATATACCTTTTATATTTGATATGAGATTGTCAACATTCTTGTATTTTATATTTTATAGCAAGAAGGAGAGACTGAATATAAATTTGAATGGCAAAAAGTAGCGCCACGAGAAAAGTAAGAACTATTTACTTGGCTAAAATCAATTTTCAGCTAGTTTTTATGTTGTGCTTTATCTGTCGTAGTCTCATGGCTGGTTGGTCAAGTTTTTAAAAACTAAAATATAGACATTCTTTCATCAGCTTTTTTTGGGGGAAGGAGGGTGTCCTGGATGCATATTTGAAAAAACATCTATTTTAGTGCTGACACTTAAGTGTACCTTTTTGAGTTGTATGAAATTCCTCCCACTTGTGTGTATTGTTTGAGAAACTTTGTTATTGAAATAAATATGCAACCTGTACATCTACTGAGATGTTCTAGACTAGTTTTGTATATGATAGTTTGAAAAGATTTTCGTATTAATTGATTGTATAAATCTTGAGACTTTAATATGTTTTTTTGCATGTAACAGATATGCTAAGGATGACATGAACATCAGAGATCAACCATTTGGTATCCAGGCAAGTTACATTTACCTTTGAAAGAGTCCTGTGTATATTTCAAATGTTTGTCAAACTACATGACATTGACATAAATTGTACCATATCTTATTTGGTAAGTTAAAACACCTGCTTAGACAAAAGAATGTAGCAAGCTGCTAGAAGATATGAAGTTGTAGAGTTAACTTAATTATGTCTTTACCGTTTATACATCAGGTGCGGAATGTGAGGTGTATTAAATGCCACAAGTGGGGTCATGTAAACACTGACCGAGAATGTCCTTTGTTTGGTCTTTCTGGAATTAATGCAAGTTCAGTTTCCAGTGATGGATCAGGTAGGCACCAGAAATTAATTTAAAATGTTTTTTAATTGTCTGCCTCAGAAAGGACTGGCCATAAATCTTGAAGGCAGTTCTTGGATCTAAATGTTGAATGTACAGGTAAATTATGTTTCAAATGGTAGATGAAATAGGAATCAAGAATCCTTGATTCAGAATGTTTTGCCTGTTAACAAGATCAAAGATTCCAAAGATCCAATTATCCAACTAGTAACAAATGAAGAGAAAATTCCCAGAACATGGTCCTGGTGATAATGTTTTGCCCCTCTTTATAGGCATCTATTTGTGATGCAGCTTTGTGATGTCCACTTCAGTTCTGAATGGAAAAAAGATGCTTCCATGTTGATAAACCAAGCAGTTAAATGGGCCATCATAATCAATGTATATAGACACAAACCACAGGGTCATGAGAAGTAGGGAACACTAATTTGTAGTGGTGACACAGTTTATCTTAATTTCTTAGATCTCTGAAGTGCCTAAATAAATTGACAAGTAATTGAGGCTTAGTTGTTACCTTTTCCTTTTGTATGCGGTTTTTACTGCTTCAAGAATACAGGCAGTCCCCGGGTTACGTACAAGATAGGGACTGTAGGTTTGTTCTTAAGTTGAATCCGTATGTAAGTCGGAACTGGCGTCAGCCGCTGCTGAAACTGATCAGTTTCAACCGCGGCTGAATCTGGATGCCAGTTCTGACTTACATACAGATTCAACTTAAGAAACCCAGGCGTCCCCAAGTCAGCTGCTGCTCAAACTGATCAGCGGCTGATTCCAGGAAGCCTGGGGCAGAGCAACTCTGCCTCGGGCTTCCTGTAGTCAGCCGCTGGTCAGTTTCAGCAGCGGCTAAATCAGGACGCCTGGGGCAGAGCAACTGGGGTGCTGCTGGGTTGCTCCAGTAGCGCGGCACCTCGGCGCTACTGGAGCAACCCAACAGCACCCCAGCTGATCTGCCCCAGGCGTCCTGAGTCAGCTACTGCTGAAACTGACCAGCAGTGGCTGAATCAGAACGCCTGGGGCAGAGCAGCTGGGGTGCTGCCGGGTTGGTCCGGAGCAACGCTGCGGGACCAACCCGGCAGCCCCCAGCTGCTCTACCCCAGGGGTAGGCAAGAAAAGCCTGGTCTGCTGGGCGAGGGGGGGGGGGGAGCACAAGCTGCACCTCCCCCCAGCAGACAAGGGGGACAGGAGCAAAGCCTTGGAACACGCCCGCAGCGGGACAGCCCAAGTGCGCCTGGGCTGTCCCGCTGCGGGCGTGCTCCAAGGCTTTGCTCCCGTCCCCCTGGTCTGCTGGGGGGGACCAGCAAAGCCGCTGGACCCACCCAGCAGACCAGGGACACCAGAGCAAAGCCGCCGCCTGGGCGGCTTTGCTCGTTTGCCCGGGAGCAAAGCCGCCCAGGTGGCGGCTTTGCTCGGGTGTCCCTGGTCTGCTGGGGGGGTCCAGTGGCTTTGTTTGACCCCCCCAGCAGACCAGGGGGACAGGAGCAAAGCCGCCCAGGCGGCGGGAGTCCCGCTGCCTGGGCGGCTTTGCTCCGGGGCAAACAAGCAAAGCCGCCCAGGCAGCGGGACTCCCGCCGCCTGGGCGGCTTTGCTCGGGTGTCCCTGGTCTGCTGGGGGGGGGGGTATCCAGCAGCTTTGCCGGACCCCCCCAGCAGACCGGGGAGCCGAGAGAAGCTTTTCTCGCCCCGGAGGACACGGGTGGCGACCCGCCGCCCGTGAGCTCCGGGGCGAGAAAAGCCCCGTTCGTAAGTGTGGGTCCGACATAAGTGGGATCCGCGTAAGTCGGGGACTGCCTGTAGTGATTTTGCTCTGTCATCTTTCTTGTTTACTAGAAACACAGACTTTACTTTTAGATCATACCATCCTTTAATCAGAAGCATATGTGTTTAATACATACCACAGTGTATTAGCTTGGAGTGCTTGAAGGGGAAATCAGTTTTTGTCTTCAGCAATTTGACCTAAGATTGTGACACTTTCAGTCATAATGAAATATCTAAGAGCGATTCTGGTTGCACCGAAGAGGTGTATTTATAAAAACGTGAAGAAGTTGTTGTTCTGTGGCACGTTCTACTCCAGATCATAGAGAATCCTAGTCTTAGAATGAAATGCATTCTCAATTCATTTATTCAGAAACACCATTACAGTTGGCATCTTGGTTAACTCTCTGAGGAGGGAGGCCAGAGATAGAAGCTGAACTATGTGGCTTTCATGTAATAACTATTAATTCTTTCTGCAGTCAGACTATTGATGATCTGTCTTATCTAAAGGGACTAATTTAAAAAGTTATACAGGCAGTCCCCGGGTTACGTACAAGATAGGGACTGTAGGTTTGTTCTTAAG